>NC_037094.1:63081638-63084138 GCF_002994745.2 Rosa chinensis
TATTCTATAGTCTTTATGGCTACAAGTAGCGAAAGTGTCCATTTCCTGGCCCTGAGTCTCCTATGACTGGTTCACTGTCTGTACTCACCTTTCCTCGACAAACATAGGAGCACAACCCCCTCCGGAGGTTCACGGTTATCGACACCGTGGGATCCCTAAGAATCTACGCGTGTAGGTCCCATTCACTTTCAGGTCACAAGCACAAACATACAAAGGGTACAGTATCTCAACATGCAAGTCTAGCCTTGGTTTTCGCAATCAACAATTATCAGTTATGAAAACGCAGGTATCCCGAGGCATCGACTAATGAACAACCAAAAACGTACTTGCAGGCAACATAATATTATACCAGAGCATTCCACATATATCGAAAAGCCTCTAACAAGGAAGGGACAGCTCACCTTACTTGGAAAATGCTGGCGTACGTACTCCACACTCTGATGCTTTCCGCTTAAGCTTCCTTAATGATCGTGTTTCCTGAACCATTACTTAGTTTGTAAGTAATTATCCAGGTAAACATTATGATCAACTTTAAGTAACCGCGCACACTAAATCTTTTTTATTTCAATGAGGCCATTAATTATTTCTTTCAACCTTTACCAATTTGGGAAACTAACTTCTTTCTTAAAAAGGAAAACGTCTTTATCGCTCCGCTAAACTTTCGCCAATCCGAGCGACCAAAGTCGAGTCGATCCTCACGTTTTAGAGATCAGTCAACCCTGGTCAACTCCCAGAGTTGACTTTTGACATTTGACTTTGACTTCTGACTTTTGACCAAGTAATTCTTTATTTACCATTATTTCTTATTTATTAAAAATAAATAAGTAAATAATTCTTATTTATTAAAAACAAATAAGTAAATAATTATAAATAAAGTTTTACTTTTACTTTTACTTTTACCCATTTACTTCTCCTTTTTCACCTTTTCACTTTTACCTCCACACTTTCACTTTTACCTTTTACCTCCTTTTTACCGAATTTACCTTTACTTTCACCTTCTTCACTTTTTACCACTTTACCACAGTAAAAACTCATTTAATCCAACTTTTACCATTTTCTTTATTTTCCTTTTCTTCCAAAAACAAAGCCATTTCTTTTCTTCTTCCTTTTCTTTTTCTTTTGGCCAAAACTACACAACAACAATCACCAAATCTTCCACAACAAAATTCCAACATTTCGAAAATTAGGCTAATAAAATCCTACTAATTAAACCCTTCTCAAAGATCTAATTTTCACAATTTTTCCAACAACAACAATGGCTCAACAAAATCAAAATCAACCAAATAAATTCCAAAAATTCTAGGGTTTGTCCAAAACCCATTCCTTACCCTTTCTTTTTCAAAACTCATTGCCTATTCCTTCTCCTTGGCCTTGTTCACCTATAAATCCGTCCAATATCATCATCTCAACCAAACAACTAAAACAAGGTTGCATGGATAGATCCTTACCACAAATCCTTGCCAAACCCGTAGCCTAACTTCATGGTTTAAGGAGAAATCGGATTCATGCAAACAAAATCACAAATCAAAATCAAAACTCGGATTTAGGAAGAAATAGGTGTAGATCGGATGAATAGAGGCTAGATTAGGAGGGATATTACCTTGATTTGAGCTTGGAAAGAAGAAATCACAAAAACCCCCAAATTAGCTTCGGGTTCTAGGGTTTTTGGAGGATTGAATGGCCAAATTTCTTGATATTGATTGGAGAAATGGAAAGAGGGGAAGAAGAGAAGAAAATCTGGAAATTTTGGTGAGGATTGGGATTCCGGCGACTGCGGCGGCGATTTCCGGCGAGAATGAAGAGAGAGAAGCTCTCGGGTAGAGAGAGAGAAGAAAGGGAGAAAATGAGGAAGAGGCTAGGGTTTGGGAGAGAGTGTTTTGCTTTTATTCCTCTCCCTAATTTTAATCGTGAAAAGTCTAAGTTGCCCTCCTTTTGGGCCAAATGGGCTTGGGCTGTTCCATTTTCATTTTCCTCTTAATTTTCCATAAGCCCACTCCGAAAATTGCATATTCAAACATCCTTATTTCTCCGATACTTCACCGAATCCTTTCGGGAAAATTTTCCGGGCTTGTCCTAAGCCTCGATACTTTAAAAATAGTTTCCTAGACCCAGATTGGATTTTCTCTAATTTCTTAATCCTTTAAAATGGCCTCAAAGTCTTAACCTAAGCGCGAATACTTGTGTACCATACGAATACGTAGTTTCATACATTATACGACAAATTAAAATAAACAATAAAAAGTACGGGGGTCTACAATCCCATTCTCTTTACAGAACTGATTAAATTCTTGTGAGGTGAACTCCCCTCCTCGATCAGTACGTAAACATTTAATGTAACTCCCTGTTTCTTTCTCAACAAGACTCTTGAAGTATTTAAAAGTGATGAATGCATCTGACTTCTCAACCAAAAAGTATATCCATATTTTCCGAGTAAAGTCATCAATGAAACATATAGAATACCTTTTGTTGCTGTTTGATATGGGAGTGATCGGACCACACA
>NC_037094.1:64692488-64939988 GCF_002994745.2 Rosa chinensis
TACCCTTTTCCAGGCATTCATTGACATAGTGCCCTTCAGCTTTACATAACCAACATCTGCAAGCTTTCTTGCTTGGTTGTTTATGCTGATGAGTATTCTTATTTTTCTTAAAGAATTTCTTTTTAGGATCTTCATCCTGCTGTTTCTTGTAATTAGAACTTTTCTTGAATTTTCAATCCTTTTTCTAGATTACTCTTTTTGAATTTTTTAGAGTAATATTTTTCTTTCTTCTTTCTTTGGAACTTGGAGTCATGACATCCCCAGTTGGTTGGCATATCAAGTATTCCATAACAGAAATTCTCAACTCCTTTGAGTTGTTTCTTAGCCATCTTAGCTCTAAGATTGGCTTTGCATTGCTCTTTTAGTAACTGCCGAATTCTGTCGGCAATTCCTCCAACTGAAAATCTTTCAATTGGCTTTTCAGCTATGCTTTCTCTCACAGCTGTTCTCCATGGTTCAGGGAGTTTTCTGTGCAACAGATTGACTAGATCAGTATTCTCTAGTTCACCAATTGTATAGTAATATTCTTGAAATTCATTCAAGTATTCTTCAAAATATCTCATGTCACAGATTTTGAGAGCATAAATATTTGATTTGGCCGTTTCTTTAGCCTTTTCACTCAGATTTGAGAGATGTCCACAGAACTGATCATACAGAGGTACTGCAAAATCATATGGAGATTCTGAATTTTTGATTTCTTCTAGCCAATCTCTTCCTCTGGCAGTCTCTTTGAAAGACAAATAATACTTTTTGGCTACTCTTGTAAGAGTAGTTTCATAGTACACCTGCAAATCTGGTACTTCAAATTTTCCAAGGGTAAGTGCAGAGGCCATCATTAGGCTATCTACCCATTGGTCAATGGTTTTTCTTTTGTCTAGACTCTTGTCTAGATTTAGCCAGATACCATAGTTCGTGATTGGAACTCTAGGCATATTGTCCTCTGGGACAAATCTTTGGGAATTTCTCTCCCCTTTTTTACCCGTGGGGGATTTCTGGGTTGGGAGTTTTATTTTCCCTTTTTCTCTGCTAATGAAAGTTCTGGAGCTTTCTCCTTCTTCCATTTCAATATCTTGGTAAGGAAAGACTTTTCTCGTCTTTCTGATTTTGAATTCCTTCATTTCTTCGATTAGGTTTTTTAATCGTTCAGGATTTTCACAAGATTCTGCTTCTTCATAGAGTTCATAGAGCCTTTCTGCTCTGAACATATTGACTGGTCTATTTAGATCAGCTTCTAATTCTTCTTCAGATATTGGTTCTTTGATAGTGGGTTTTGTACCACTAACACTAGTTTCTCTAGTGCTATAGCTTCTTCTGAGAAGATTTTTATTTATCCTAAGATTGTCAGGACAGACATCACTTTTTCTTTGATTGTCAAAATTGAGACTGATTTCTCCAGTCTTTCTACTTTCATAAATTTTTGTTTTCGCTCTTTCCGGTGGCTTTTTTGGACCGGATAATTTCCATTTAAGAGGAAAAGTCACTTCATTCCAAGTAACTTTATGGATCTGTTGTGAATGGTTCTTTTGATTGGTGAGGAAACCAGTAGTAAGACCTGGAATATTTGTTATTCTGGTCTTGGGGGCTACTGTAGTACTCATCAATTTATAGTATATTCTATATACTATTGCGAGTTCTTGCATATCTTCTTTCATTGATATGCCATCTGTCTTGACTCTCAGTCGTAAACAGTGAGCTGCATCTTTCAAGTTGGTTGTGAAATTTGGGAAGCAGTTGAAATATGCTACTTGATCACATAGAGATGCTTTAAGAGTTCCCAACAGACTAGCTCGGAAGTCTGTTAATCTATTATCTTGTAGAACACATAGAACCGAACAGTCTATGCCTTCACGAGCAAGCAGATTTATGCCTACTTGGACTGCTCCAATATGCATAAATTGATATTTTTTTGCTTGAGCTCTGGCAACTTCTGAAGGAGTGATCATTAGAAGATCAGTCTCTCCTCCTGCTGTAGTGGGGGTTGTAATTTCTAGTAGTTTAAAATAATGGCTATCCATTAGATCAAACGTTCCCCTTTTCTAGATTTGTTTAAAATCTAAATTTGGAATTGAGGAGTTTTTTACCTCATGTTCGATTTCGTTGAATTCGAATTCTTCAGCATTTAGGAGCTGTACTCCTTTCTTTTTTCCAAAGATGCTTAACATCTTGATATCTCTTTTTTCCGGGTTTTCATACCGGATACTAGTCTGACTAGTAGATGGTTCCAGAAAAATCATGTTTGGAACAAGATTCTTATCTGGTTTTTCTAATGGTTTGAATCCATTAGCTTTCTTTGTTTTTACTATAGACACTTTCTTGTCCTTTAGTATAGTTTTCATAGAATCCAGCGTTTTTTGCTGTTCCTTGATTTTTCTACTAACGACTGTTAGCTTTTCTTCTTCTTCAGTTTTTGGAAGTTCTTTGATATAATCCATTTTGTTTTCCAATCTTTCCAATTGGTGGATTATAGCAGGTAATTTTTCTAGATGAGTTTGACATCTAGATAATTCTAGTAACAGCTCTGATATTTCTCATCAGAGGAATTTAATAGAAATTTATTTTCTCTAATAGCAATTCTGACATTGTCCCCATTAGGAGGGATTCCCCTTTGAGCTATTTTACAAGCTTTGATACCAGTAATTTGCGGATCTAACCAATACTCAAATAATCAAGAGGTTTTTGTTCCTCTTCCAGAACATATAAGAGATTATCAATATCTTGTTCTATTCTATAAATTCTGGTTTGAAGTCTATAGATGATATCCCAATAGTTGGGGGTTTCTCTATTAAGACTCTCTCTATATTCTTTCAATTTTCTCAATTTTTCTCTCTCTTTTTGCAATTCTTTGCTAGTATTTTTACAGATAGCAACTAATTCAAGTCTGTTAACGATCGAAATTATGAATATTAAAGTTTACTGTTTACCGTCGAATAGAGAATGCAATTTAGCTGCAATTATATCTAGACAAATAAATTCAAGATAGGTCCACCACGCTTTGTCAAAAAATATATATATATATATATATATATATATATATATAAAAGAGAGGGGTAAAAGTGGGATGAATAGGAAGTGATATTTTGGACAGTAGTGGAAAAAGTGAAAAGATTTGTGTAAGTGGGAAGAAAAACAAGTTGGTGGGGTGTATGGGAAGTATATTGATGGATTTGGGGTTTATGAGAATTTTCCCTTTTAAAATAGAAGGGTATTATTGAAACATTGATATATTTTTACTTTCCTTTCAAGCACCAACCAAACATCGGAAAGGAAATCAGATGATCTTTCTTGGATGCTTTCCCTGCTTTACCAAACACAAGAAAGGAAACCTGACAGGAATTTTAGTTACTGTGACTAGTAAACTGCTCCATAAACTTGACTATCAAGGTTGTTGTTTTTATTTTAAAATAAAAGGCCCTTCCCTATAGGAAAGACAAGAGAATTGATTTCCCTTCTGTGAACCAAACGATGCCTTAATACTCAGTGGATAACGTGTACCTTTTGCAACATGTATATATAATTATGGAACTAATGTTTGCTGCAAAATTTTGTTTTATAGCAACATTGTTCTTATCAATAACTTGAAGAAAAAGGAAAAGACAATAACTATTGGGTTATAAGTGAGATTTAATAACCTGAGCCCCCCCCAAAAAAAACCTGTTTACACCCAATCTCAGTTCCCACCTGAGTATCCTTATGCTCCGACGACCGAAATCTTTTGGCCGGAACAGGAGTGGGAGGAGGCCTGACCAAGTTTTGAATTCTAGGAGTACGTGTGTCCCTAAAAGTGACGGTACAACATTGGCACACAATTCAACTTTGGATGTTGACTTGCCTTCTGCAGTCTGCCACTCTAGCCCGTCTTGGTCCTTGAGGGATAGGTCACTTTCACCTAAGCGGCTATAAAGTCCTAGAATCCCTCTGGATGGACAACATCTTTGGGATCCAGATGCACATGGAACTTTCTTCAGAAATGGCAGTGTAACAAGAGCTTTGGGTGGACTCAATTTGAACAGTGGATCTTGGGTTGATCCAGAATGCATACCACCATGGGCTTTCAAGAACAAATTGGAGTACTATAGGTCTAACCCCCATTTCCTTGTGCCTAAGGAAATAGACAATTATGATGGCACGATTACTACATGCTCCAAACCTTCCAGTGCTACCATTATTGAAATTGAGCCTACGGTGTCTACAACCCCCGTGGAGGAATTGGGTTCCTTCCAACCTACCTCGGGCAAAAGGAAGCAAAGAGTCAAGAAGGCACAAGAGGAGGTGGGTGAGGCTAAACCTACTAGCAAAAGATCCAAAATCATGCACAGCCCTGGTCTCCGGCTGTCCACAACGGGTGGGAGAGGTTGGTACCAAGTCGCTGTTCAGACAGCTATCAATGAAACAAGGAATTATTCAAACCATTGTTCCCAAGTCTAGCACTGAGGGCAACTCGCAACGCCAGTCAGCGGACTACGTCGGCTACATTGTGCACTTGGACCAATTTTAATTCCTTTAATGTTTCATTCATGACCAAAAGCAAGTATCAAGACCTCTAGCGGCACACACATTATCACAAACAAAAAGAAACACTAGGAATTTGGGTGCCAGCAAATTTCATTGATCTCAAACTAAGTTACATCATTTATGCCTCAGCGGCTACAAAAAAAAAAAAACTTTCCTACTCCTATTTAGGGGTTGGCGGGGTTGGCAGGGTTTGTCAGGTCGGCCCCGCTACCTTCAGCAGTTCCACCGGCGGCCTGCGGAGGATGGGAGCGGCTCGTCTGGTCGGACCCTCGGGCTGTGGGACTGGGAGTCTCTATTGTGCCATCCGCCCAGGTGTGGGCCGCCAAGAACCCAGCGCGGGACGCCTCGGACTGCGTAGGCGTCCGTTGGGAGTCGCCTTTTGGAGGCTCGCCACTCTCCCCGCTACCCAAGCGGACTCCGGGACCAGGGGCGGCAGTAGGAGCGGTACTTGTTGTCGGCGGCGCTTCCTTACTTGGCTGCACGACCGGCATTGCCGCTTTCGCCCAGTCAATGGCGCCTTTCTGCCGCAACATCTCCACATTGGCCAGGGCACCGGCCTTGGCTGCGTCGTTCAACGCTTTCTTGTGCTCCGCCGACTGCTTGTACGATTCAACAGCGGCAGCCGCAGCACGGCTTCCCTCAGCCTCCAAGCGAGCGACTTCACCCTCCAGCCGCTTGATTTCCGCTTGTTTAGCGGCAGACTCCCGCTGAAGGATCTCAATTTTCTTCTCCTTCGTGGTCACCCGGTCCCGCACCAGAGACATATCCTGCTCCAGCTTCGCATACTGCTCATTCTGATCCAGGTGCCGCTCAATAGCAACGTTCAGCTTGCCCCTGGCATCCGCCGCATCACAGTCGGCCTTTGTCAGACGTCGCTCGACGTCAGCCAACTTCTCCTGGGTCTTCCCCAAGTCCCTCTGGAGGCTCGCCACTTCCTCCCTCAGCTCCCTCTCAACCAGGGGCTGCTTGGACGCCGCCTGGAACATCTCGTGAAGCCCAACGGCGACGTGCCCAAAGGCTGTGCTGAAGGGCGACTCGCTGACAGCGGTCGACCGAACAATTCATTCCAGGCCGTCGAACCCCAGCCGCTCGCAGAGGTGATACAGGAAGTCCCGCTCACCGTCGTTGAGGAACTCGGCGTAGGCAGCAAACGAGTCCAGGCCGCTCGCACCCACCTCTTTCGCCACGTCAGCAACAGCCTCAGGCGGGGCCTGCCTCGATTTCTTCGGCTACTCTCGGGCCCCCGTTACCTCCACTTCCTCCTCTTCCCCACCGGAGTCCGGCTGGCGGCGTTTTCGCTGGAGCACCCGCGTGCTCCCAGCAACGGCAGGCCTCAAACCCCCCGCCGGCGGCGCCAACCCCGCTATGGTAACACATTCTGTGGGGCGCACCGCTTTCTTCGCCATGCCGCGCCGCAGGGCCGGCGCCCTCTCTTTCCTCGGCGCCGCTTCACTCGCCCCGCAGGTCCCCGCCTGAACGGCGGGCAGCCCATCACCACCAAGATGGGAGTGGTGCGGCATTGGCAGCACCACAGGAACCTCTGACTGGCTCAGCGCCAGTGTCTCTGGGTCCACCACCGTCTTTTGTGCCGCCATCCCGGAAGCATACATGGCTTCAAGGAAGTTGTCGATTTCAGCGCGGTCCATGGCTTTTGCAAATGCGTCGCGGCTAGCCTTGTTTCCCGGCGGAGTCTCTACAAAAATTAGTGCCAGGCCAGTTAGCATGGGACAACCTCACCAAAGGTACGATACAGCTGAGATTACTTACCAACGGCACGCGTCAATTGTTGAGCCACCAACAACTCCCACCCGCTAAGGAGACGGAAGTCCAACAAGTTGCGATTCCGCCAGCAACCTCTGATGCGTGCTACCCGACACTCTTCCTCACGAGTCAAGTTGTACCGCAACCCCGCTGCACAAACAGGTCATTATCAGTAGAGTACACAAAAAAAAAAAAAAAAGGGACCACGCCAGTCACGTTCAGCGGAAACAACAAACAACCTCGGATGGGCTGAAATTCTGACTTAATTCTAAACGATGGCTCCCCCTCGTTAGACCCCGCCTGGTGCTCCCATCCCGCTGCGGCAATGCAAAACGAGCCCCGCCAGTACGACATTGAGTCCCGCAGGTTTTCGATCAGCTTAAGCGCTCCTTGCCGACGGCTGAGGTTTACTTGCCCTCTACAACCCTGGCGCTTCACGTACACCAATTCATAGAAATGCAACACCTCCGCCATGGTGGGTCATTCGCAACCAGATAACCGCCACAATGAGTTCAGCGACAGCAGTAACCGCCACATGTTGGGGCACACTTGCCCAAAGGCGATGCCGAACTCGCACAGCAGAATCTGAAGGTTGGGCACCAGCGGGAGGGTCACTCCATCGCGGAATATAGCCTCGTGCACCGCGGCATGGCCAACTGGCAGAATCGAGGCTTTCTCCTCTACCGTCGGCGGACGCAGCTTCACCGCGCCGGGCAACCGGAACACCCACTTCAGCCGGTTGACAGCAACCGCTGTCATCCTACCTCCCACCTCGTCAACGAGGGTGCCGTCCTCGAACACCCACGCAGACTCGGTATCCTCCCCCGTTCCACCTCCCCCGCCAGCTCCGCTGGCGGCACTATTACTTTCTAGCCGCTCTTCGTGCAAAGTATGCGTAGCGGCAGCCTCCCCCGCCCTAGAACTCTCCGGACACGATGCACGACCCATATCTACGTCCCACGGAATGGTCTGTAGCGGCTCGACTTCTAGCGGTTCTGGCAGTGAGGTTCCTGCACGGGCAGACGGATGCAACGAGTCAATAAAATTTCTATCCGCCGCGCTGAACGACACTTCAGATCCGGAATCCTCACTGCTCGAGATCTCTATGACGTCGGCCATCCCAAAACCCTAAACCCAAATCAGTTAGCTCACACAGGATCTAACCTATCCCTATATCAGTTAGTGCCCAAGAACATCAACAACACTCAACCCAGAAAATGCCAAAACAAGAACAAACCCACTAAAACCCAGATTCGACCATCTAAAAAAAAAAAAAAAAGCCCTAACAACCCCAATTGTCAATCACAACCACCCTTCCCCAAACCCACTCACACCCTCACAGTACGTCGACAAAGAACATATCACAGGAAAACCCAGAAATCCAACGAGGCAGACACCCAATCAAACAGGAAAAAGGCCAGATTACCAACCTTGACAGTGGAGCCTCTGACAGCAGTATGTACACTACTCTTGGCAGCCGGAGATCGTCTGTTCTTCCACGCACAAGAACTCGCCGATATCGCCTCGCCTTTCTTCTCCGATCTCAGACACAGAACACTTGAAGACGACGAGGGCACAGTTCGAAGTTTAGAGCAGTGCCAAATATGCGACCTTCCCCCCTTTTATGTCAACGTCAAACAATCCCACGCCATCCGTTTAAAAAACGACATCGACTGCCAGCCGTACGCGTGTCCCACAGCTACAGTTACTCTCCGGATTAACCGAGGCGTCGCCTCGGTTACGAAATCCATCATTACTCGACATTAATGGCGAGGAGACGGCTCAGAGAAGGAGGCACGCCTCCGCACGCTAACCCTTTAGGGGTTTGCCACGTGTCCACCACCATCAGGCGAAGCGTCCGACAGAAGCCACAACTTTTGGGCGAAAGGCTCCAAGTATCAAAGTCCGCTGAGCGAAACCCCGCTAGCAGAACTTCTCACTTGTCATCTTCCAAGTATTGAAGTCCGCTGAGCGAAATCCCGCTAGCGGAACTTCTCACTTGTCATCTTCCCAAATATTGAAGTCCGCTGAGCGAAATCCCACTAGCGGAACTTCTCACTTGTCATCGTCCAAGTATCGAAGTCCGCTGAGCGAAACCCCGCTAGCGGAACTTCTCACTTGTCATCGTCCAAGTATCGAAGTCCGCTGAGCGAAACCCCGCTAGCGGAACTTCTCACTTGTCATCTTCCCAAGTATCGAAGTCCGCCGAGCGAAACTGTAACGTCCCGTATCTCAATTACCCGTTTACTAGTCATTTGGACGGTAAACGACCTTTATTTTCACTTTTACTATCGTTTCAGTACGTTTAGTGGCCCTAAAAGTCGACTTTTTGTTCGGGTCAAAATTTGAGAAAATTTCCTTCATGAAAGTTGTAGAGGACGTTAAACCGAGCGCGTGCATATGTGGTACGTAAAAATCGGAGTTCGTGTGCGAAAGTTATGAGTGATTTAAGAAAGTTATTGTTCATGGTAAGAAAATTATATATATAAGAAAAATGACTGTGGTAGGTTTCCAAAACCGGAAACCCACCTTTCTCTCTCCTCTCCCCCGATTTTCCCCTCTTTCTTCTTCGGGAAATCCTTCTTCCCTTCGATTGGCCGCCGTCCGGCCATCACCCGGCAGAAAGCCAGCCACCACAGGGTCGCCTCCTCCCCCTGGTCACGCTGGTGCCCTTAGTTTTCGACGATTTGGCCGGAAAAGCTCGGATCGAAGCAAGGTTTGCTCCGGTTGCAGTTTTGGGGTTTCGCCGATTTCCGGCCATTCCGGCCACCTCCGGCCACCAGGTTAGCATCGAAGGTTCGGTTTTTGATGGTGATCATTTCCCCTAAGGTAGTTCAATCCAATTTGCAGTGTAGATATCGAATTGACAATTTTCCATTTCTAGGGTTCTTGAGCTTTTCTGGAAAATTTTCACCGGCTTGATTCGACCACTTCGAGGTAAAATTGGGTTGTGTTGTAATTGAGAGAATCGATCAGTGTGTTGAGTAGGTGCTACTGTCAAAATATGGTGGCCATCGAAGGTAGTGGCCGCCGGCGCGTGGGGCCCACGCGCTGCCACTGTGGCGGCGCGTGGAGGCGTGTGTGGGCAGTGTTTTAATTTCAGTTTTAGCCCTTTAAATTGTATAATTGTGGTAGAGGTTAATTATGTGATTTTGGTTAAGTTTGGGAGAAGTTTGACATGGATTATGAATTTCCGAAGTTTGGGAGTTTCGGTTGTTGAATTGTGGGAATCCGACCTTCGGATTTCCCTTGTTCCGATACGGAATACATTAATCGACGGATGGATATTAATGGTGAAGTTTGGTAAGGATTGGTGAAGTTTGATTGGGTGTGGAAGAGGATTGGAGAAGTTGAGATTGGGTTTTGAGATTAATTATTAATTATCGTAAATAGTTATCAAATTGTTGTTTACGGATTATAATTGTGTACAGGACGTGATACCGACCTATCGCTCGACGAAGATCCTTACGCTTGGATACCACGTTAGCCGTATATCATGAGTGGACTTTTATTTTTCAAAGAATGATGCATGCATTTATTTAAATAGTTCCGAAGTTATAAATTATTTATCAATTTACTTTCTTGAGCATACGGTTATTTTCGGAAACAGTTTTGGTTAATTGATTTACTTGGAGATTTTATGGCGTGCGGGGTCACGTCATTAGATTACGCTTATCTTCTTTTATTTATTTATTTCCGATGTGATTCCCGGATTTATACTATTTATATTATACTTATATTCGGCAATTTGAGATTTCTATGAGATTCGATGAAGTTAATCCTTATACTTATTTATATCCTATTTATTTTTGATGATGAGATTATCTTGGCGTGTGGGACACATCATGGGAAATTCTTTTACGAAATATGGGGAAGCCTTAAGTAATTGTGGTTTTACTTGGTTTTCGGATTTCTTATGCCATACTTGGGTGACTTATCATTGCTAGCATTGATCTTCCGCCTTCGTGGCGAGGTGATGGGATCACCGAAGCCCTCCGCCTTTGTGGTGCTGGTTACTGCCTTTGTGACAGTAATTCTAAAGCCCAGTATCCTATCGCTACACATAGTGGCGTAAGGGTATATTACGGGAGTAATGGGAGTACTTTAGCCTGGGAGGCTATCACCCGAGCCTGGGTGGCTCACTCGTATGGCTATCGTCTTTCCCTACTCATTATACTATTTTCGACTAGCGGGGCTAGTCCGATTTGTTTTTGCCAGCGGGGCTGGTTCTATTTCTTTGAGTATCGGAGTTTCAACCTTTTTCTTTTTCGTATGTGACTAGCGGGGCTAGTCGGCCTTCAAGAGCGAAACTCCTCTTATTTTATTTTTGTTAATCATTGTATGCATCGGGAGTTTTGTTTGATATAAATGTGGGAAAGTATAAAATCCCTTTTATTTGAAATTGTTTATTTTTGTCCACTCACGCTAACGTTTTTCTTGTACTTTCCCCTGGGCCCTTCGGTTTCAAATGCCCAGTTCGCAGTGTAGCTGTTCGGCTTTAGGAGTTGAGGCTTAGCACCACCGCTATCATCTATCCCTCGTAGGTTACTTGCTAACCTACTTTGTGTATCGTTATTTCTTTTGGTTCTAGATTGCTCTGATAACCTTGAGTATTTTGTACTAATATTGTAACCTATGACTTGGTTGTAATTTGAGTTATTTGGATAATTTGGTACTCTAAATTGTGAAGTTGTGCGGTTTGGGAGCAGGGTGGCTCCAGGAGTTTTTGAAAGGGTTGTTTAGAAGTGAAGTTGAAATTCTACAGGTTTTGGGTTACCCATTTTTAAGGGAGGTTATGCCAAATTTTTTGGTAAACCTTCTTTAAAGGTGGGTCCCGCGAGGCCACTTCGGATTCTAGGGTGGAATCCGGGGCGGACCCTGTCAGAAACCCCGCTAGCGGAACTTCTCACTTGTCATCGTCCAAGTATCGAAGTCCGCTGAGCGAAACCCCGCTAGCGGAACTTCTCACTTGTCATCTTCCCAAGTATCGAAGTCCGCTCAGCAAATTCCCACTAGACTTCCACTTGACAATTTGCAAGAGGCAGCCTAGGCTATACATGGCACTGCCGGCAGAACCGCCTCCATCTTGCAAACCCCGTGCGTTGCTGAGCACAGTTCCGCTCAGTAACCACCGCCGAACACGTCTACCGACGCTGTTTCCTGCTACATCCAGCGGGGGGTCTCCGCCAGCGGCGGATCCCGAGGCTACGCCTCATTCTGACAACGACCGCCACGCGGCGTTACTGTCAGATCGTCCCTACGGGACACGGGGACTTGTCAACAGTCTACGACGACCCTGATCAGGTACGTTGACCCCCGCCACTTGGGTACTAAGATTGGGCTCGCTACCCAACACCTTCTGCTCCGCGCAGCTTCCCCTCAACAAACAATTTGCCAACCATCAGGAGGTCCGTCTTGGCTAGGGAGTGGGGGACTCCCTGGCGGGCCTGGCAGGGGCCCACCCGAAAGGGTATAAAGCGTTTGCTCAGTTGGTCCATGGTTGACAACGCACTGACGCTAATTGTGCTGTTGCAAGTCTAGCGGAAGTAACGCTTCACACCGCCGATCAACTCCCCAACCAAGATTGCCCTCCTTGACTGGGGACTTGGGGGACTTGTACCTACATGCGCTAGAACGAGCATAATTAGCTATAATGAGCCACGCTCATTGTACCACCAGAGGTACCGACTCTCACCAAGGGGATGACCTGCGAGGTCACGGCCAGGCGGGCTACCGCTCGAGCCCTGGATCACCCCCAGATCACCGCTGACGCGCCGCGTCAAGATAGCATCAGAAGCACAGTAGTCCCACATCGGAAACAAGAAGAAGATCAACCTCTTCCTCAACTATAAAAGGTTCTCTCCTCTCTCCTCATTAATTACGCAATTACTACTCATTTATTGTTATGCTGCGCATATACAGTGACTGACTTAGGCATCGGAGAAGTGAAGACCGCCCAACGCGGTCTCCCTCTGACGCCCTGTCTATCGTGTTGCAGCTAACAGGAATCACCTAATCCTAGGAGTAGCGGTCCGCCCATCGGACCTGCGTTAAACAAGGAATCGGCTACACCCGGACTTAAGCATTAACAAGCTGCAATTATATCTAGACAAATAAATTCAAGATGGGCCCACCACGCTTTGTCAAAAAAAAAAAAAATATATATATATATATATATATAAAAGAGAGGGGTAAAAGTGGAATGAATAGGAAGTGATATTTTGGACAGTAGTGGAAAAAGTGAAAAGATTTGTGTAAGTGGGAAGAAAACCAAGTTGGTGGGGTGTATGGGAAGTATATTGATGGATTTGGGGTTTATGAGAATTTTCCCTTTTAAAATAGAAGGGTATTATTGAAACATTGATATATTTTTACTTTCCTTTCCTGCACCAACCAAACATCGGAAAGGAAATCAAATGGTCTTTCTTGGATGCTTTCCCTGCTTTACCAAACACAAGAAAGGAAACCTGACAGGAATTTTAGTTACTGTGACTAGTAAACTGCTCCATAAACTTGACTATCAAGGTTGTTGTTTTTATGTTAAAATAGAAGGCCCTTCCTTATGGGAAAGACAAGGGAATTGATTTCCCTTCTGTGAACCAAACGATGCTTTAATACTCAGTGGATAACGTGTACCTTTTGCAACATGTATATATAATTATGGAACTAATGTTTGCTGCAAAATTTTGTTTTATAGCAACATTGTTCTTATCAATAACTTGAAGAAAAAGGAAAAGATAATAACTATTGGGTTATAAGTGAGATTTAATAACCTGAGCCCCCCCCCCCCCCCCCCAAAAAAAAACCTGTTTACACCCAATCTCAGTTCCCACCTGAGTATCCTTATGCTCCGACGACCGAAATCTTTTGGCCGGAACAGGAGTGGGAGGAGGCCTGACCAAGTTTTGAATTCTAGGAGTATGTGTGTCCCTAAAAGTGACGGTACAACATTGGCACACAATTCAATTTTGGATGTTGACTTGCCTTCTGCAGTCTGCCACTCTGGCCCGTCTTGGTCCTTGAGGGATAGGTCACTTTCACCTAAGCGGCTATAAAGTCCTAGAATCCCTCTGGATGGACCAGATCTTTGGGATCCAGATGCACATGGAACTTTCTTCAGAAATGGCAATGTAACAAGAGCTTTGGGTGGACTCAATTTGAACAGTGGATCTTGGGTTGATCCAGAATGCATACCACTATGGGCTTTCAAGAACAAATTGGAGTACTATAGGTCTAACCCCCATTTCCCTGTGCCTAAGGAAATAGACAATTATGATGGCACGATTACTACATGCTCCAAACCTTCCAGTGCTACCCTTATTGAAATTGAGCCTACGGTGTCTGCAACCCCCGTGGAGGAATTGGGTTCCTTCCAACCTACCTCGGTCAAAAGGAAGCGAAGAGTCAAGAAGGCACAAGAGGAGGTGGGTGAGGCTAAACCTACTAGCAAAAGATCCAAAATCATGCACAGCCCTGGTCTCCGGCTGTCCACAACGGGTGGGAGAGGCAGAGGACGCGGGCGAAGAGGGCGAGGGAGAGGAGGTGCGGCAGTGGAGACTGAAAGGGACCTTCCCTACTCTACTGCCTCTGCTATAATAGAAAAGAAGGAGAGCACAACAGTGGGTATGGAGGATACAACCCCCCTCCAGGGCTGTGGCAGCTGGCCTATTGCAGCTGCACGGGATCAATGATGTGCATTTCTTGGAACTGTCAAGGATTGGGTAAGTCTTTGACAGTTCAAACTCTTCGGGAGATTACCCACTCCCATAATCCAAACTTCGTTTTCTTATCCGAAACTCACAAAAGCAATCACTATGTTGATCGTATCCGGCGACAATTGGGGTATTGCAAAGGTTACAATGTAACACCTGTTAATACTGCGGGGGGCCTAAGTCTCTGGTGGAAGCCTAATTCGGCTGTGGATGTCTTAGACTTCTCAAAAAACTTTATTGATACAAGGATCCTTCTGCCTGGCACTGTTATGCTGATCCGAGTCACTTGGATGTATGGTCCCCCTTATGGGGCGGATAAGGCATCTTATTGGGAACAGTGGTACAAGCAGAACCACAATGATGAGATCCCTTGGTTAGTGATTGGGGACTTAAATGAGCTGATTAATCAACATGAGAGGGAGGGTGGCTCCCCTTGGCAAGCTGGCAGGAGAATGTTTTTGAGAAATTTTGTCTCATCCAACTCACTTTTGGACCCTGGTTTTAAGGGTCAATGTTTTACTTGGTTAGACAGGAAGACGAGGTGATCATTCTACAAGAATGATTGGACCGAAGTCTAGTGGCTTCTATCTTGGCCCAACACTTGTCTTACACACCTTAATCGTATCAGGTCAGATCACTGCCCAATTGTTTTTAACTCGGAACCCACCTTGCCTAGGCATAAAGCTTCTTTTAAGTTTGAAGCCTCGTGGGTTGATGAAGCAGAGACCTACCAGCTAATCAAGGACAGTTGGAAACCCCGTGGCCATATTCCCAGCTTGGTTCAGTGGAGAGCTAATCTGATATCTTACAGGGAGAATCTTCTGAAATGGAGCAAGAGTAGGTTCCCTCGCTGCAACAAAATTGAGATTAAGGAGTGTCTCCTCGAGCTGGACGAGTTACAATCATCAGCCCCACTCTCTTCTTTGGATAAACAACAGGAATTAACAAACAAGCTGGGAGCCTTATGGTTAAGGGAAGAGAAATTTTGGCACCAAAGATCCAGAATTAGTTGGCTAACCACCAGAGACTCTAATTCTCGGTTTTTCCATCTCTCTACCATAAACCGCTGACAAAGAAACATGGTGGTAATGATTCAGGATGACTCTAATAATTGGGTTACGGGTGAAGCCAAGATTAGGACTGAATTCGAAACTCAATTCCAGAAGACTTTCACTAGCTCTGGATCATGACCATGGGGAGACGTTTTTGTGGGTGTCCAATATGTTATTACTGAGGAGATGAATAGGGATCTCTTGGCCCCTTTTACACTAGAAGAGGTAAAATCTGCAGCTTTTCAACTGGGGGCTTTAAAGGCTCCTGGCCCAGATGGCTTTCCAGGGTTATTTTACCAGAAATATTGGAATATTGTGAATGAGATAGTGGGAGGGGCCTCTAGTGATTTCCAGGCTAGGAAGATCCGGGTCCAAAGCGTCAACCAAACCCACATTGTACTCATTCCAAAAACTCCAAATCCAGAAAAAACTTCCCATTTTCGGCCTATTAGTCTCTGTAACAATTCCTACAACATCCTCTCCAAGCTCCTAGCAAACCGACTCAAACCACTGCTGTCCAAGATTATCTCTCCTAATCAAAATGCTTTTGTCCCGGAAAGGCTAATTCCAAGATAAAATTTTGGTTGCCCATGAAGCTTTTCACTACCTCCGTTTGAAAAGAGAGGGGGATAGCCACAAGTTCGGTATGAAGCTAGACATGAACAAGGCTTATGACAGGGTTGAATGAGATTTTCTTAAGGAAGCCCTTCTTTTGTTTGGGTTTGCAGTTGATTGGGTCAACTTAATCATGGATTGTGTGTCCACAGTCTCTTTCTCTATTGTCCTTAATGGGAATCCTGGTGGTTTTTTCTCCCCTACCCGAGGCCTAAGGCAAGGGGACCCCCTTTCCCCTTACCTATTTTCTAATTGTTAGTGAGGTCCTTTCTTTAAGACTAACCAAATCTATCCATGACAGCGTTATTAATGGAGTTAGACTGGCTAGATCTTGCCCAATACTCTCACATCTCTTCTTCGCAGATGATTCTCTGCTTTTCTTGAAAGCTACTCTCCATAATTGTTGGCAGCTATCTTTTGTACTCAAGGAATATTGCAGGGCCTCGGGGCAACTGATCAACTTTCAAAAGTCCAGCATCTACTTCTCACCGAATACCCCTGATCAGATGCATAAATTGATGTGCCTCCTTCTTAATATTGAAGTTACATCCAACCTGGGGAATTATTTGGGTCTCCCCACCTTTTGGGGTAGATCTAAAAGCGAAGCTCTGGCTTTTATAAAGGAGAGAGTGGCAAACAAGATTGATGGGTGGAAAGAGAAAACCCTTTCTCAAGCGGGGAAAGAGGTCCTAGTGAAATCTGTTGCTATGGCAATCCCAATGTACCCTATGACTTGTTTCAAATTCCCCAAAGGAATCTGTGATGATATTAATGCGGCTCTTGGAAACTTTTGGTGGGGAACTACTGAGAAAGGTGGTAAGATTCACTGGAAGAGTTGGGAATATTTGGGGAGGCCAAAGGAAGCTGGGGGTATGGGTTTTAGAGACCTGCATCATTTTAATCTGGCCTTGATTGCTAAGCAAGCTTGGCGTCTCTTCCAAGACCCGGACTCCCTCTGGGCTAAGGTACTGAAAGCTCGTTATTTTCCCAAGTGTGGCTTCATTGGGGCTACAAAAGGTCACAGAGCATCCTGGGGCTGGTCGAGTCTGCTAGAGGCCAGGGACTTCATCACCCAAAACTGTTGTTGGCAAGTCATCTCTGGCTCTTCCATTAACATTTGTCGGATCATTGGCTCCCCTTGGGGCAACCTCCAAATTCGGGTCCTATTCTAACTTTGGGTGCAGTTCCAAATGATACTCCTTGCCTGGTTATGGAGCTTATCGACAGGGACTCTCGCACATGGAAACTTGATAGAATATTGCACCTTATACAACCTTCGGAGATTAATAGAATCCTATCTATCCCCATTGGCAGGGGAGGTGGGAAAGATCGGCTTGTATGGAGTCTAACAAAGAGTGGTGTTTACTCAGTGAAGACGGGCTATCACTACATACACAGAAACTGGCAATCAGCTCTGGATCAAATAGGTGTAGCACATCTCATTCTATTGATCCAAAGAGTTGGAAATTACTTTGGAGTCTTCCCACAATACCAAAAATAAAGCATTTCTTTTGGAGAGCATTGAATAAAGCAATTCCCACTTTTTTCAATCTCTACTGTAGGAAGATACTGGGGTCCCCAATTTGTCCAATCTGTGGGAATAGTGAGGAAACTATCGAACACATTATGTTACTGTGCCCATGGGATGACTTAGTCTGGTTTGGCTCACCCTTGGGTTTAAAAATTGAAAAGCAAAGCATCACTACACTAGACTGCTGGTCAGCTACTATTGCTGGTACTATCAATAACACAGAGGAAAAGATTTGGGTCCTAACCATGATTAGCTTCACCTGTTGGGCTATTTGGAAAGCCAGATGCAACTTTGTCTACCAAAACAGTCAGCCTTCCCCCAGGATAGTGATTAGCCACAGCACAAATTCGGCATTGGAGTTCATGGAGGCTTCATCTTTACTTAAGTCAAAGCGGAGCAGAGCTCCTCCTCCGACTTGGTCTCCTCCCCCCTTTGGTGTAATGGCGGTGAACTGTGATGCAGCCTGGCACGAACCGGATTCGAGTGGCCTGGGAGTGGTAATCAGGGATCATCTTGGAACCGTGAAGGGGGGTGGAGCTACATCTTCCCGCTCTTGTTCTGTCGAAATGGCTGAAGCTCAAGCTCTCCTTCTGGTATTGGATTTGGCTGCTGATATGAACCTAAAGAAAATCAAAGTTCAATCAGATTCCCTCAACCTCATTTCTGATTTGAATTCAACTGGCACTGGGAAGAATTGGAGAACTCAACTGATTATTGAAGAATTGAAATGGAGAAGAAGCTTCTTTGATCAAATTGATTGGGAATGGATTCCCCGGGAAGCAAATTGTGCGGCTCATGAAGCGGCCTTGCTTGGAAATCGGACGCTGGGTCTTTACAGATGGGCGGACTCGCCACCATCGTCTCTCTCAATGGTACTCAGAAATGATGGATTACCATGTCCTCATGTTGACACTGTAATCGGGACTTTCCGAAGTTCCCTCTTCTTTTGAGCTGTACGGCCTCCTTTCCTGTTCCTGTTGTGGGTAGAGCTGGAGGACCTGGCTTTCTTTTTTCTGTTCTGGGCCTTATCTGTTGATAGGTCCGTTTGTTGGGCTGTGCCCTCTTAATGAATTTCATGTTTCCAAAAAAAAAAAAGAAAAAAAGTGAGATTTAATAAGAGAGAGAGCGAACCTGAGCCTCATCCTGGAAGGGAGTGAGTGAAAATGGCGGAGCGTTACCATATTGATCAAAGAAATAGCGATCACAAAATCTATAATCTATTGCTTGTCCATCTCCAGCTTTGAAACTCGGTGAGCATCCTGTGGGAGAGAAAAGTGCTGGCAAAACAAGAATATTTACACCATAAGTTATTTATGGGGTGCAGTGAATACTGCCCACAAGGGCTCAGACAGTAAAAGCCCAAACTAAAATTGGAAAACAACTACCCAGCTTAATAGTCTCTGCACAGTTTCTTCGGCCACAACTGGAATTTCTTCTTTTTCTTCATTATTGTTTGCTCTGAGTTTTTTCCCTCTCTTTCGTTCTGTTGTTTTTTGGGTTTATTTGAGGTAGCTCTGAACTGGGTCTTAAATTGTGTAGTTGGCAGACATTTGTTGCTCTGGTAGTGAGTGTAAAGCATGTTCCTTTTGATGTTATATTTTCAATTTGAGATCTGAAATTGTTATGATTGAATCTGTGAATGTTCATGCTTTGCTTTTGTATCAGGTGGCGGTAAATAATGGCTTTTGATTGGCGGATTAGAGTCTTGAGAAGAGGATAATATTTACATGTTGGGTAAGTATAGGATTGGGAATTTGGTGACTCAAGTTCTCATTGATAGTCTCTGATTCTGTTCCTGAAACTCTACTCGTTGCTTCCGCTGAAAAAGGCAAGGGAATTGACTTCCCAGTGACTCCACTCTGCTAACTCCGAATTAACGTTCTCAATTCTAACTCAAGAGTCAAGAAATTGGAATTTGAGTGGAATAACTATCACTTGGTCTTCGGAGGAGTTTGTTTTGTTTGAGGAACAGCTCGCAGCGCTATTCGTTACTTCTGGGCAGGTGATGTGGTTTTTTTTTTTTTTGAAGAGTTTTTCACTTGACTGATCAAAATTTCTGCTTTTGAACAATTGGCATTTTGTGTGGATGAAGGTTGTTGATTACCGAATTCTGTACTCCGTTTTGCGTTTATCCAGTTCACTCATGAAGGTAGTGTGGGTTGGCCATTTGCTGAGATTGTATGGATGCATAAAATTTGAACAGTTATATGTTGCAGTTATGATTTGCTAATTGCTCTCTGTTTATCATTTCATTAATTTGGTTCATGGTTTTTGTTTAAGCAGAAGGTGCAGGGGCTGCTTTGAGTCTTGCCGGGACAATGCTTGGATTCTAGCCTGTGAGGATGTTGCCTTCTAAGACAGCTTTTGCACCTGTTAACCCATCATTCTTGCCTCCGGTAAGTGAACCTCTTTTTTTTTTTTGAGACAGTTGCAGATTTCTCAACTTAAAGTCTATTAACACCCCAAAATCAATGGTTTCTTTAATAATAACATCATTATTCTTTATACTTTGGTTTAGACTGAAGATGAATGTGATATATGTGCATGAACCATAGACTGTATAAATATTGACAAGAATGTACTTTATTGGAACAATTTGTCATTTGTTGGCACCTAGGTTTTTAAATTTGTTATGCAACTGTAATTTGGCTTATTTTTGAAGGTTTCTCAAGCTGATGTTAGGCTCTTTTTTGGATCAGTTTGTGGAGAGGTTTGTGATTTCATGGGAAATTTTAAGTGGTATGTTTTCCTTTTGTTTTTTGGTTTCAAATAGTGACTATCGTATTGGACCCGATTCATGAGGATATCTCTTCTGCTGCAGGTTTATCATCTGAGGCTGCTGGGAGACTATCACCTCATTTATCGAAGATATCCAAAATAACTATACTTGTTTTGTTACTCTCTTGTATCTGATGAACTCTGGCTTGGCCCTTGCCATCTGCTATCAGAGGTGTTTGGTACAATTTGTCTCGATACTTCTCATGGGCTCCTCCTCCTGCAAATCCTGCTCCCTTCCTTATAGAAAGGATTAGACTATGACAACAACAACAATGTGATCGATGCTGGTTTGGGAAGGCAGAGCCGAATAGAGAATGGGTAACTAATTCAATTTCTTGGTAATTGATTGTGGTTCAAAATTAAATCTTGAATTTCCAAATTGGTTCAATTTTGATTTTTGTGTTTTTTTTTTGTCTTATTCTGTTTCTCCAGATGTCTGATGCTGATTTTGATCTGCTATCGGAAAGACAAGAGTTATGTTCAAATTAAACTACTGGTTGTTGTAGGCTCTCCTTCATTTCTTCCATCTCCACCAAACCTTCTTCTTCAAGACCAGCCAATTTGTTATTTCCGGGATCCTCAGCTCGCCAGACTCGTTTCGGAGCTTTCAGTATGTCCTCGGCTCATTCCGGGTCAAACCCAGCTGCCTCTTCTTCTTCTTCATCAACTGTGGTTCAGTCAGTTGTAAGTTTCTTTTGGTCTGAATTCAATTGCAAAGTAATGGTTTTGATACAGAACTGGTTTTGTTTAATTTGCAATTGGGGAAAATTTTGGTTCACTTGTTCACTTCACATGACCTGCCATAATTCAAAGTTTAAGGATTATGGATAATTCAGTTAATACATTTGGTGATTACAAGTGTGGTTTCTACCTTTTGGTATCCTATTGTGACTTGTAGGTGCATTTTATTAAGTACTGCCCCTTTTGATATCATCTATCATACCTGTAGTGATTGCAATTGTGAATTTTGCTGCTTATGTTAATCAAGTCTTCATCTACCAGACTAATTCATATTGATTCTTGAATAATACTACATTCCTGTTGATTTGCATCAGCACATTCATGTTTTTGGAAACCCATAATGATATCTTTTACATGGTACTGACTGAACATGATAGGAGGGACATGAATTTTGTTTTTATCATGGTTACTTTTTCC
This sequence comes from Rosa chinensis, assembly GCF_002994745.2. Classification (NCBI taxonomy): domain Eukaryota; kingdom Viridiplantae; phylum Streptophyta; class Magnoliopsida; order Rosales; family Rosaceae; genus Rosa; species Rosa chinensis. The sequence goes on from NC_037094.1 coordinate 64,713,608, forward strand.
CCTGGACAGTGGAGTAGGGATATTTCCATTATACGATTGTATCTGATGAACTCTGGCTTGGCCCTTCACACCTGCTATCAGAGGTGTTTGGTAAAATTCGTCTCAATACTTCTCATGGGCTCCTCCTCCTGCTAATCCTCCTCCCTTCCTTATAGAAAGGATTAATTGACGACGACGACAACAACAACGTGATCGATGCCTGTTTGGGAAGGCAGAGCCGACTGGAGTATGGGTAATTAATTCAATTTCTTGGTAACTGGTTGTGGTTCAAAATTGAATCATGAATTTCCCGATTGGTTCGGTTTTGATTTTTTGTTTTTTTGGTCTTATTCTGCTTCCCCAGATGTCTAATGCTGATCTTGATCTGCTAAAATGTGATTCGGAAAGACAAGAGTTACGTTCAAAAATTTGTTCATTTACCAGATAAACTGCAGGTACCTCTTCTCTTCAAGTTGGATATGGTATTTGATTTTTGAATAATGCTACATTCCTGTTGATTTGCATCTGCACATTCATGTTTTTGGAAACCCATGATAATATCTTTTACCCGGTACTGACTGAACATGATAGGAGGGACATGAATTTTCTTACCATGGTTACTGTTTTCCCCTGCACAGTGGAGTAGAGATATTTCCATTATACAATATCGATTCAATTCTAATTACAAAACAGAGCTAGATATTGATTTTCCAGTAATGTGCAGGAGCCCTAAGAATTTGGTCAGATTCTCTTTTTGTTGTCCATCCCTATCAAATAACAAGTCCATAATGGCAGGTCATGTATAGACAAGAATTGATGAATTATTAGCTTGATCAGTTCCCACTTATGTCGATGTCCAGTCTTATTCACATAGCTAGCTAGATAGGTCGGTATTGATTCCAAGTCTCCAGTTTCTGACTGAAGGTATACTACAGACCACAAACTCACCTGCCCAAAAACAAAGCAGAGAAGAAAATTGATAAAAGAAGATTGATTATTCAAATGGCTCGATTTTTAAGTCAAACCTGATGTTGAGGATGAACTGATAAACATTGCAAGACTACCAATCGAGTGCAGACATTCACATCCACAATCAAGGCCGACAATGCAAATGGTTTCTCAGGTGCTGTCATCCCCAAATGCATATTCCTATAGATAGCAGGACATTACACTTAAATCAATCATTGAGAACTCATCTGTGCATTTCTTTCCGTACTGCTCGTAGTTGTGAAAATAAATGATCTTGTTTATATACATATGTAGGGGATTCATGTATTTCTTTTCAACGGTAGCTTTCCATGTATATTGTTTTCAGAAAGATTAAAGTCTTGCAGTACTCCTGCATACAATGCCTACATTTTGAGGGGTTTCTTTTGGCAGCAAGTTTTGACCCATCACCAAACAGTAGCAAATGATTCAATATATATTGCTATGAGGACCTCATTATGTTAGTTCACTGTGGACAAATTAGGCAACTACACAGATGCATAATATCACAATATATCTATCTATTATTTGATTTCTCAAATAAAATTAAACCCATGTTTCAATCAAGAAGTACCTAAAAGTCTGATCTCTAGTTTTCCGGGTTGGTTGGGTGCAACTGTGAAAGTTGTCAACCTGAGTTGTGGTTCTAGTCCTACTACTTGGGCTGGTGCAATGAGCCTTCAATGAGAATTATTGTTGTTGGACTCCATTCTAACATTTACTTCAGGCTAAGCCTGTCTACAATTCTGGAGATACTTATTCTGTATAGGGCGATCTTTAACGGTTACGATCAAATTAGCAGTATAACTTGGAATTACTCGGTTTTTAGTCTTAGTAACGTTAGGTTACTTGGAACTTATCCTATGATGATGTTATGTTGCGGTACCGTAGGGTCTTTTCTAGGGAGTGGTTCGATTTCGATTGAGTTCTCATGAGATGATGTTACCTACCTTTTCACTTATTAATGGATTAACACCTAATTTTCCTTCAGAGGAAAAAAAAAAAAAAACTATGAAAGTTCCGAACAAATATTCTCAAAATTAGTCTCAGAAACTTTTGAAACGACCCCGCATTTTTTCTTTTTGATTTTGTTTGGGTGTCAAAATGAGCCTACCTTTCCAAATGAGACTTCATTCCATTTTTCCATAATGTAAATTATAGTCAGCATTAAACTTCCTTTACCACTAAACATACAAATCAGTGAAATCACAAGCACCGCAGGCTTTTGAGTCAGTCTTCCTAATCTTGTATCATCACGTGTAAAACAATTAATGGCAGGTACCATACATTGCAACCTTGCGGCCGGAAACAAAAAGTCAAAAACTCTAAAATACAAGAGATAAAGACTTAGACTTGGACTTGAAAGTATTTTCTTCCCACAATTGAGCACCGTGATGAGAAAAAAACCGTATAGTAAGACTTATTTTATTTGCCCGTAGGTACCTGGAAAGACCAGTGGAGGCAGTGATGACCCAATAATGCAGGAGGAGGAGGAGGGGGGGAGGCATGGCAAGTAGGAAAGTAGGTAATGCAGGGAGCTAAATAAGTAAGAAACAAGAAAAAAACTCATCAAATGTCTAATGACGGTTTGACATCAAGTACTAACTACTGTTTAAAACTTAATTCTTTTTTCCTAGTGTCAAAAAAAAAAAAAATTAGAGCTCCCGAAAACTCGGAGCTTAGTATACCGAAACCTAGGGTTTTGTGAAGCAGGGCGGCGGCGACCGGAAGGTTTTCTGCATGCTATAGGGCGCTTCCGGCGTCGTTCTCTTTCGGTGAACTTAGCAAGCTTGTTGGTGGAGGCGTCGGACCTGTGATAGGATCGGGTTGTTTGGTGCTGGGGTTGGAGTTTGAAGATCTGGTTCCATCGTCGTACTATGGCAAAGCAGTCACCTCTGAGGCGGTGCTGTTGGGTTGAAGACAACGCCGGCGGGAGGCGGCGTCGGTTCGGATTGTTTTGTCAGGGCGAGTAACGACCGGCGACGTTCAGTTGAAGGCGGCTCGGATCCTTGTGGGCTTTCTTCGGGGGAAACTTCTTTTGGTGGCTTCTATGGCTAAAGAACGTTGGCGGCCGCCGGAGTGATGCGGGTAGGCTGCTCTTCTCAAAGTTCAGCTCCGGCCATACCTGGGAGGCTGAGAAGGAGGGGACTGGGTTGGGGTCTGAGGTCTCAGTTTCTCTGGGCCGAAGCAATGCGGACTGGTGGGCTGGGCCTTAGGGCTTGCCCTATTCTTTTCTTTCTCTCTTCTAGGTTGGCTTGGTCTGGACCTTTCGGAGGTGGCATTTCCTGCTCTTAGTCCTATACTGCCACTAGGTCAAAGCTATCTGCTGTTTTCATGAGTGGAAACGTACACCATGAGGGTCTTAGGCGTCTAAGCTTCTGAAGACAGTTGTTTTGCCTTAGGGTGTATAGGAGTAGGGGATTTTATTTTCCTGCATTTTACTTTCTAGCATTTTCCTTCTTGGTTTTAAGTTTAGGAGTCTCCGCTTTTTTGGAGTTTAGTCTTTTAATAATTGAGCATCGTTTATGTAATATGAAGGGTGTTTGTACCCTTCATGCTTGACCGAGTGAGGTCGTCATGATTTTACATCAATTAATTAGTCTTCCGTTGCCCTCAAAAAAAAAAAGTACTAACTACTGTTTTGGATAGTTGGTTAGTTTCTTCTTATACTATTGTAATTGTTGCAGTAAGTTGTATTTTCTCTTTACTAGTTTTTTGTTCAACTTGTATTTTTTCATGGCAAGGTATTAGCATAGCCCCCCTTGCTATGCATCTTTTCTTTATTTATCAATAATTTTGGGTAAGAGTGCTGAGTTAGTTCTTATTTCGTTTCCTTAAAGAAATAAAAATAAATAAAAAAAATTGGTACAACAAAAGCCAGAAAAAAGGAGATTCAGATTGAAGGTCTCAATACAATTGGGTGCGATCCACCTATTTATAAGTTATATTTTATTTGTCACTTTTTCAATGTGAGATCTTTCCTCTCCAACACTCTCCCTCACGTGCAACCTACCTCTAGGTCTAATACCATGTTAAACAGCGACAAGCTTGACCCGTGACCCACCATCGTACCAATACTGCCCCAACTTAACCACCCGTAGGTGTTGGGTTATAATCACAAAAAGTCTCGGTAAAATTGGATGTGATCCACCCCGTTTATAAGTTATATTTTTATTTGTCACTTTTTTAATTAATGTGGGATTTTTCTTCTCTAACAAATCAATACTCTTCTATTTGTGATCAGACATTGATTAACAGAGCTATTGATACATTGAGTTCCATAGAATGCATTAATGCAATGAATCTGGACTAGTGTTATTGGTTATGACATCTCAATCCCCTCCCCCAAGTATAAATTCTCAAAGACAAAAGACCTCAAACATACATCATTCACCAACAAACTTGGCAATCAACATTAATTTGAGCTGATAAGAAACCAGGACTTCGAAGTCTTAAGAAATAAGAATAATTGAAGGGGAAGATAGCAACTACGACAAGTAGAAAAATAACTAATGCAGGGGGATCTAAGACTATAACAGAACAGGGAAATTACTTCGAAGTCTTAAGAAATAAGAATAATTGAAGGGGAAGATAGCAACTACGACAAGTAGAAAAATAACTAATGCAGGGGGATCTAAGACTATAACAGAACAGGGAAATTATAACCCTCATCCAACAAGAAAATTCTTTGGTAAATGACTCTCAATGTTGCTTCGGTTATACAATACAGTGGATAATGAGGGACAACTAGGCAGTGGTTCGATTTTAATGTAGCCCATATGAGTGAATCATTTTATGATGTTACATACTTTTTCACTTATTAATGGATTACACCCAACTTTCCTTAAATAAATAAATAAATAAAACTAAATAAAAGCTATGAAAATCCCAACCACTTATTCTCAAAATTAGTCTCAGAAACTTTTGAAACTGCCTTTTTTTTTTAATTAATTTATTTATTTTTTATGTGTGGGTGTTTTCTGTTGAATTTTCTCATCATGTAATTGTAGGCAGCATTCCATTACCGTAAGTTATCTTTTGAGTTGTCTTCCTAATCTTTTCCATCACGAGCAAAACAATTAATGGCAGGAACCATACATTCCAACCTTGCCGCCTGAAACAAAAATTCTATACAAGAGACAAAGACTGTAGACTTGGACGTAAAAGTCTTTGTTGGAAGAACAAATCAGTGGCTCATCGGCTTGGAGATTTCTTCACTCTTTTCCTCCTTTCCCAGCCTTCTTCGAAGCTGTACTTGGGACTTTGACTCGATCAAGAGTATTAGGAACTTCTAAGTATACCCCAAAAAATAAGAACCACAATTGATGAAAGAAGATATGTGTAAAAAGCCTATAAATAAAGCCTATTGGGTTTAACAGCTACAGCATACTTTGGAGTCTGTATATCCAAACAAATTAAACAAAAGCCATGAGATCTTTAGCTTTTGAAAAAGTATGCCCTCTAGTTTGCTGCCTTTTCTTGTATGTTCACCTACTTTCATCGCAAAACTACTTTTCACATTTTGCTTCTGCTAGTTCAACTACTGAAGCAGAGGCTCTACTGAAATGGAAAGCCAGCTTTCTAAATCAAACCTCCCATAATAACCAGCTCACGGATTGGATTTACCTTCCCAAGACTACTGATACGAATACCACCAATTCTTCCAACAACCCCAAAGCAAACGAAAGCCCATGCATTTGGACTGGTATTTCATGCAATGCCGCTGGAAGTGTCACCAACATAACCATTGCCAGTTCCGGTATACAAGGTATGCTACATGAATTTTCATTCTCATCCTTCCCTAATCTCGAATATCTTGACCTCAGCTTGAATAAACTTTTTGATGTCATCCCACCTCAGATCAGTTCCCTCTCCAAACTCCTCCATCTTGACCTCTCCAATAACCAGTTTTTTGGGAGAATTCCACCAGAAATCGGTCTACTCAGAAATCTTACCTTTCTCTATCTCTACAAAAATAATCTCTTTGACACCATTCCAAAAGAGTTAGGGAACCTGAAATCTTTAGTGCATCTAGAGTTGAATGCTAATCAACTCAATGGTTCAATTCCGACAACGTTGGGTGACTTGCATAACTTGAAAATTTTACACCTAAGTGACAACCAGCTTTCTGGCTCCATCCCTCAAAACCTAGGGAATATCCAAAGTTTGACAGTATTGGAATTAGATAACAACCAATTTTCGGGTTATTTGCCACAAAACATTTGCCGAGCTAGATCTCTTATAAACTTTTCAGCATCCTCCAACCATCTGATTGGTCCAATACCCAAAAGCCTGAAAACCTGCACGAGCTTATTCAGAGTTCGTCTTGAAAGGAACCAATTGACAGGCAACATATCTGAAGACTTTGGTGTTTATCCGAGTCTCAATTTTATAGATTTGAGCAATAATCAATTCTATGGTAAAATCTCGCCAAATTGGGGATTGAGCCCAAATTTAACAACCCTACGAATAGCAGGAAACAACCTTATTGGTTCTATACCAGCTGAGATTGGAAATGCAACCCAAATTTATGCGCTGGATCTTTCATCAAATGGTTTAGTCGGGACAATTCCAAAGGAGTTCGGGGGATTAAATTCAATGGTGAACCTGATGTTGGATGGCAATGAACTTTCAGGTCGTGTCCCTTCAGAGTTTAAATCATTGACTGATCTAGAATATCTTAATCTGTCAGCAAACAAATTCAATGGTTCAATTCCAAGCTTCGTAGGTGACTTTCTCAAGTTAAATTACTTGAACTTGAGCAACAACAAGTTCAGTCAAGCAATTCCATTTCAGTTGGGGAAGTTAATTCATCTTTCCCAACTAGATTTGAGTTTTAACGCACTTGAAGGTCAGATACCATCAGATATTAGCAACATGCAGAGTCTGAAGATACTTAATATATCCCACAACAATCTTTCTGGTTTCATTCCAACAAGTATGGAAGACATGCATGGGCTAACGTATGTTGACATATCCTACAATCACTTGGAAGGTCCACTTCCCAACATCAAGGCATTTCAAGCTGCTCCTCCAGAAGCATTACAAGACAATAAAGGGTTGTGTGACAACTCAAGTTTTTTGCAACTCTGCAATAATGAAAGCCCAAAAAAGGACCATAAACTCGTACTTTTGATTATCTTCCTTGTTCTTGGAGCAATTGCACTTCTAGCCTTTATATTTGCTTTTGTACCAAAAAGGGAAAAGAAGCATCTAGAAGAAAAAAACAGGGATGACGAAATTTCTTTTTCTATATTAAAGTTTGATGGGAAGATGATGTTTAAGGAAATTGTAAGGGCAACAAAAGATTTTGATCCCATGCATTGCATAGGACAAGGAGAACAGGGAAGTGTCTACAAAGCAACTTTGTCATCCACTTGCACAGTGGCCGTGAAGAAACTCCATTTGCTATGCGATGATGACAAGAATGTTCAGAAGGCATTCTTGAATGAAATTAGGGCACTAACTGAGATGCGTCACAGAAATATTGTGAAGCTTTATGGTTTTTGTTCACATAGGCAACACTCATTTTTGGTGTATAAGTATCTTGAAAAGGGAAGTTTGGCTAGAGTATTGAGCAAAGATGAGGAAGCTAAAGAACTGGGGTGGAGTAAAAGGTTGAATATCGTGAAAGGTGTAGCTCGTGCCTTGTGTTACATGCACCACGATTGCTTGAAACCAATTGTACATCGGGACATATCGAGCAAGAACGTTTTGCTGGATGCAAAGTATCGGGCATGTGTTTCAGACGTTGGCATTGCTAAATTCTTAAACCCAGACTCAGCTAATTGGACTGCCGTTGCAGTCACCTATGGATATATTGCACCAGGTAATAAAGTTTTTCTTTGCCCCATACTATCTAACAAAATTTATGCTTTTAGAACCATGCTGACTCAACTAAATGATCTTTATTTATGTGTGTGTGTGTGTGTGTGTGTGTGTTCTATGAGCAGAGCTGGCGTATACAATGGTAGTAAATGAGAAGTGTGATGTTTATAGCTTTGGAGTGGTGGCATTGGAGATAGTTATGGGAAGACATCCCGGAGATCTTCTCTCATCCCTATCATCGGGGTTGTCGTCATCGTCGTCGTCATCAACTGCCTTACCAGCCCATCCAATGCCAGTTGTGGATGTTTTCGACCAACGCATTTCCCCTCCAACACATCAAGTTGCAGGGGAAGTGCTCTCGCTTATGAAGATAGCATTTGCATGCCTGAATTCCTGTCCTCGATCTCGTCCAACAATGAAACAAGTTTCTCAACAATTTGAAACTCATCAGAGGCTACATTTGACTAAGCCATTACGTATGATAAAACTAGGTGAATTGCTTGATTTCGATGGTTTGGATTTGGCTATCTGAGAATGTTTTTCTTTCCTAAATTTCACTTATTTGCTCATATGCCTTAACTTGGTTGCATTATTGTTCAAAATGTTTTGTCTATGTACATGTAAAGATAAAATAAATCAAAGATTTCTTTGTATAATTGCATGGTTCAACATTTACACTATTGTGTTCTCTTCTAGCTACTGTGAACCAAGTAAGACAATAGTCCTATTGGCTTTGTAAGTGAGATGTACGTGAAAGTTTTTGGGTTTGGGTTATGGTAGCCTAAACGATTCATTTTTCTTCTACCATTAAAATTCTTAAACTCAGTGGACAACATGTATCTTTTGCAACATGTATATTGGATTATAGGACTAGTGCTTGCTGGAAAATTCGGTTTAATTTATAGCAATATTGTTCTTATCAATAACTTGAATATCTTGTATAGTAGAATTGGCAAATGCATACCTTGTATACTAGAATTGGCAAGGCTTATGTTTTGGATTTGCCAATTCTACCATACAAGGTACGCTGCACGAACTTTAATTTGTTCCTATCCTTTCCCAATCTTGAATATCTTAACCTCACCTTGAATAAACTCTTCGTTGTTATCCCACCTCAAATCAGTTCCCTCTCCAAATTCATTTATCTTGACCTCTCCGAAAATCAGTTCACCGTGAGAATCTCACCTAAAACCGGTCTTCTAACAAATCTTAGGGTTCTCTACCTGTATAAAAAATTAAAAATAGACTTTCTGATGCTATTCCTAGAGAGATTGGGAACTTGAAATGTCTTCTGCGTCTAGAATCGGGGAAGACAATCTCATTGGGTCAATTCAGACAACATTTGGTGATATCACAAACCTTACTATTCTCCTTCTCTTTAGAAATAACCTGTCCGGCACCATTAATTCTAGAGAGATAGGGAATTCGAAATCTCTTGTTAAGCTAGATTTAGGTGAGAATCAACTCAATGGTTCCATTCCCACTTCATTCGGCAACTTGAGCAACTTGGAATTCTTAATCCTCTATGACAACCAACTTTCCGGCTCAATCCCCCAAAAGATAGGAAAGCTTATGAAGTTAATTAAACTCGGTTTGGAGTTTGGCACGCTCATATTATTATTTAATTTAGTTGCATCGAGGGGGAGGTAATACTTGAATCTCGAGCATGCTTAATAGCATTACAATTATCTTTTTTTTCCTCTATTTTGCAGTTATCTTCATCGAGGGGGACCTTTCCTTTTTACTATGTATATTTAGTATTGAATATGGTATCTATTGTTAATTACTTAATTGTAGAGTAATTCTAAATGTACATGAATAGTTTGACAAAGGCCTATATTAATTAGGACTGAGAACCTCCCATATTCTTGTAAATATCTAGTCTTTGATTGAAATCTTTGTGCGATTCGTAATCTCTACCCCATAAAAAAGGGATTCAAATTTGCTCACCACCAATATTTTAGTGGTGATATCACCACTCAATAAAAAAATCACCATGTGTTATAAAACATAATTAAAGTGAATCATGATGATTTATTAAAAAAAAATATTTTAAGTATAAAATCAATTATATATAACGTGACAAGTTTTAATAGGATGGTGATATCACCAAAAAATAAAAGTGGTAAGCAAATTTAAATCCATAAAAAAGCATACAAGATTGAACAGAGGAGAACATCTATCATGACTAAACGAAGTTAGTATATATATACTTTATATTTTGTTCAATTTTATCGTTATGCACATGTTAGTTGTATTTACATTTTGTGTTCTCAAGATTGAGTACAAACTCATTTTTGCATTTACATTTGGTATTAGAGCCACTATACTTAATTACGAATCAATTTTTTTTTTTAACAAGAAGGGAAAATACCTTTTAACTAATATATATATATATATATATATATATATATAATTGTTTCTTGTATAAGTTTTGGGTGGGCCTCGCTTCATTATCGAAGCCCAGAACCTGCTTCATTATCGAAGCCCAGAACCCACTTGGAGAAAAACCCAAAGACCTGCTTCATTCAGATTGACGTTAGAGCAAATGCACCCCAAGAGTCAATAGGCAGAGGCAAAAGGCAAGGTCTTGCCTCCCATTTGTGCACTATTCAGTGATATTGCCTTTGCCTCCCAATTTTTTCATGCACCCCAGAGACGCAAGATCAATGCCTCTCAATCATTCACTATTTAATCCAAAGGTTGTTTTTTTATAGATGTAATCCAATGGTTGTCTTCTTGGTAAAAATCATGCTTGCATAATTACATAGCGGGTCAAATATAGCCGTTGAACAAAAGTTGAACAAAAGCAACTGATTTTAATATATATAATTACATAGTGAAGCCCATGTGCCCATAATTGGTCGACCAAGTGAAAGTCCAAGAATTGCCATTGGGCTTGGTCGGGAACGCCTCTGATCGTCCAAGAAGCTTGCGGTGCATGCAGCGTTTTTTATTTTTTGCCATTTTGGCTGGTCTTGGACGTCCAAGATCAGTGCAGTGCATTTGCTTTATAGGGATAACGGTCTGCCCCAAAGTATGATTCTCAATTTTTTTTTTTGGTTTGATCACCTGCTTTTCCGCCTAAAGATTTCTGAAAATTTGATCGAAATCTTGATTGAACAGCCCTACAATATGATCGAAAATTGATCAGCCGTACAGGTTCTGGATTACTCTCTCTCTATTGTTTTGTTGATGGGATTGTGGGTTGAATTCTAGTGTATCTTGTTGCATCTTGATATATTGTTTGCTTAGGTTAATTAAAACTTCTGAGCATTCCTTGTTGCCGTAGCAATCCTATGTTCAGAAGTCTAGATTAATCATAAGTTTAGACCAAGAGTTGTAATATTGAGTTTGAAAGCGTCTTTGGTCCCCATAGGAGGTTAAACATTCACAATTCAATATTAGCATATAACAAGAGGTAGAAGTCACATTCAGAGGTTTTTAGACATATTCTTCTTGCCACTCTAGGTGTTGATATCGATCTAATTAACCTAAAGTTGGTTTTTTGGCCTTTGGTTATGGGATTTAGTCGTGTCAATTGTCCTCTTGCCACCCTAGGTAAAGCTGACACATTCATATACATTGGGGTTATTAAGCTTTCATTGCCTAGTTCTTAATTTTCAACTAGCAGGTAAATCAAGGAACTTATTTAATGTCTTAAGTGCTAATCATTCTTGGGTTATCAAGCTTCCATTTAAGTATTAAATTTTTGTTTTCATGCGTATGGAGCTTTAGAATGAAATCTGTTTGCAGTTTGGTTTTCTTATGGAATATCTCTTGCTTATTTTCTCACTTCACTCTTATTTTATTTGAAGGGATGAATCAAAAATCCCAACTTCTTTCTGCTATGACTTCTTTATTTTGGAATTTGATTTAAATAAGCCTACACCTAGAAACCTTACCTGAAATCTTGCTTCAACAGTAGTGTCCAAGTTTATGACTATAGTGCATGATAACCTGCATGTCCAATTCAAGATCAATTTTAAGTCTTATCGGCATTGTCCTTAAACTGGGGGAATACACATCAAATATGCGCTTGTTTGACTTGCAAGGTCCTCAGTATCATGCATATTCCTATGATGAGTACTCAAAAATAGTCATCATTCCTTATGAATAAAGCAATCTTATATTCGGTGGTATACTTGTTTTAATCTTGTGTTCAGTGGCTGTCTAAATCAATTCCATTGCTCGTTAAGATATCATTTTGCTTTTTAGCTCAGTGTGTAAAGTCAATTACAGTAACTTTGCTATTAAATAACTATGAAAGCTTTGTTTAGGTCGCATATTTTTTGCATTTTTGGTAAACAATATTTTATAGTTTTGGTCTTGGGGATGGAAATTTCATATTGACCAAATTTTAAAGGGAGAGAAAAATGTGTGTACAACTCAGCTGATAATTTTTGTGAATCTTTTCCATAAAGGTGTCATGCATGTTGAAGTTGGAAATTTGGCAAATTAAGAGGAGTAGAAGGAAGTTAATTTTTCTTGCACTTATCAAAACCATTTTGGCCCTTCCTGGATAAATACTAATTTGTTTAATATTTCATTACCTTGTTCTGTTTTAGCTGTTTGTGTCTTCAGTGAAGTGGTTATTAAATACCTTATGTTCTTAAGTACCTTTAGGTGCATTGCCTGTTTCTGAATAGTATAAGATAGAACATCCAGATCAGTTTGTTCATTCTCTTCTGCATATTAATAAATGTCTGATAGATGAGCACAATTGCATATGGCCTTTTGATAAAAACCATGTTGAAGATAAGCACCAAACACTTTATAATATTAAGAACACAAACTGTCTGCATTTCAGAATTTATACCTTACCAAGAATTAACAGTACTACCTGCCAATTCTATATCTATATTTTAGCTATATATATATATATATATATATATATATATATATATATATATTCAAGGTTCTTCTAGTCAATGCACTTATATGATTGTCATCCTAAGAAAACTCAATGTTCTTGAATCAGTGGGAGTATTTTTCAGGTTATTTATTGTTAGGTTTGGCTATATTGCTGTAAACAATGAAGTTTTCTAGATTAAGTGTTCATGACACAATTCATCAAAAGTTTCTTTTCAAACAATTTTCTGAGAGTTTTTGCTTCATTTGTTCTGCACTTCATTGAATTCACCAAGTCTAATGCTGCTAAGAGTAATGTCTACAGAAATTACATTTTTCTTGAACTCTTTTTATGGATTAAACAGCATTAGTTTCAGGTATTGGTTTTCATAACCATTAGTTGGACTAAATACATTCTGCTTTAAGTCATGTTAAGATTGTGGGAATACTGGCAGATTTGTTGCTTTAGATTAGTGGGAGGCCTAAATTGATATTCTGAATCAATAAATTTTTAATGCTGCAAACCTTATTGAACTTTAAATCAGTTAACATTAACTTTTGAAGTTCATATTTTAGGATTTTGTTGGTTCTGACTTATGTAGCAGTGTTGAATTTCCTGCATTCATTTCATCTTACTCGAGTGAGCTACTTCAGATTTGTAGCGTTATTTGCAGATATATTACAACATGCTGATGAAACTTGTGTTGAGCTTCTTTAGAAGCCTTAAGTTGCAGATTCTTTGGTTAGAATAATCCTTATGAATGGATCATGCATTGTTTACTTGCATTACAGATTATTATTGTAAGTAAACTGAATTTTCATGTACAGTAGATTGATAGATGGCTCCTGTGTTCTGTGAAAGGTTATATTATAATTACAGGGTGTGATGCTTAGGTAGGTGTTTGATTTCCTGCAGTTTAATATGATCAATCAATCAATCATAGAATGACTGAGTTTAGGGATGGTTTTATGATTCTAGCTTGTCTGTGTGCATGCTTCATAATTACTACATTTGATACAGTAGCATTCTTGTTGTTTGAACATTGATAGTCCAAGTGGAAGCGAGACTGTAAGAATAATGTGGACTTATCAATGTTCACTATGAACCACAACATCTTAGCTACCTGTTTGCAGAATAAGTAATTAGAATGCTTGAATTGTCAATTCCATGACCTTTTTACTATATAATTAGTACTGAATATGGTATCTATTATAGAGTAATCCTAAATGTACATGAATAGTTTGGCAAATGTCTATATTGATTAGGACTACGAATCCTTTATGGGAGGTACTTAGTCTTGTAATGCCTATATATATAGTCTTAGATCCCTGTTCTTTCAATCATTACATTCGTACTCTGCTCCATAAGAGAGCATACAGGATTGAACAGAGGAGAAGATCTATCATGACTAAACTAAGTTATTATATATATAATATATATTTTTTTCATCTTATCATTATGCACATGCTAGTTGTATTTACATATTGTGTTCTTAAGATTGAGTACTATCACATATTTGCAACTACATAGAATTCACTAGATGTATAATTACATGATCATTCTGGACTAATCTAGACTAAGTACTTCAGAACATGTTCTAGACTAATTTAGATAACTAGAGAATGAGTTAGAAAGCTCCAATGTGCATTACTGTTTCAATAGCAATAAACAAAGCTCGAGAAAGGACCTTAAACTAGTAGCTCTTATAACCTTCCCCCTTCTTGGAGCAGTTGCACTTCTATTACTCTTTCTATTTGTATTTGTACTAAAAAGAAAAGAGAAGCATCCACATCTATAAGAAAGCAACATGGAGGAGATCTTTGATTATGTATTTAGGTTAAATGGAAAAACCATGTATGAGGAAATCATAAATGCAACCGAAGATTTTGATTCTTTGTATTGCATTGGAAAGGGAGGACATGGACATGTCTATTGAGCAAGTTTGTCATCTGCCAACACAGTAGCTGTGAAGAAACTCCATCTGCTACGAAGTGATGACAAGAATTTTCAAAAGGAATTCTTGAATGAAGTCAGGGAACTAACTGAGATGCGACACCATAACATTGTGAAGCTCTTAGGTTTTTGTTCGCATAGAAGACACTCGTTTTTGGTTTATAAATATCTAGAAAGGGGTAGGTTGGCCACAATGCTGGGCAAAGATGATGAAGCTGGGGAGATTTTTTTTTTTAATATTTTTTATTTTTTTTTTAATTTTTTTTTTAGAAACGATGAAGCGGTGTTGGAGTGGAGTAAAGGGTTAAATATCAGCAGAGGTGTTGCTCATGCCTTGTGTGACATGCACCACGATTGCTTGCCACCAATTGTGCATCAAGACATATCGAGCAAGAACATTTTGCTGGATTCTGAATGAGTCCTAGTGGTTCAGATTTTGGCACAGCTAAGTTCTTAAATTTAGAGTCAGCAAATTGGAATGTCCTTGCAGGCACATATGGTTATATAGCACCAGGTAATATTTTTTTCTCTTTTCTGTATGGGACTTTTATTTTTATGCTGTTGCAGTTTCATCTAATGCACTCTTTGGTTCTGTTTTTTTTTCAAATTTCAGAACAAACTGATTTCTTTGAATCTTTTTCCTATTTCTATACTGTTGTACTGGTCTGGATATTGGTTTAACTTCATAATCAATTTATGGAAATTTCCTAAGTGACTTGTGATTGTTGTCTTTCTCTTGTCTAAAACAAAGTAAGACACCGAGATTGTGCATGATTGGATTTCTTAAAACTTAAGTCATTGTATAATTATAATATGCCTCATTTCGGTACTGATAGTTCAACTTTTATGACCTTTATGTTAGCAGTCCTTGCTTATACAATGCAAGTGAATGAGAAATGTGATGTCTACAGCTTTGGACTTTGGAGTTGTAACACTGGAAATAATTATGGGAAGGCATCCAGGAGATCTTCTCTTACCTTTACTATCAGGATTGTCATCATCACCTGTGTTACCAGCCCATCAAATGCAAATTGTGGACGTTTTGGACCAACGTATCACTGCTCCTACAGATGAAGTTGCAGGGAAGGTACCCTTTCTTGTGAAGACAGCATTTTCATGCTTGAATTCCAGTCCTGAATGTCGTCCAACAATGAAACAAGTTTCTCAACAACTAGAAACTGAGAGGCTGCATTTGTCAAAGCCATTGTATCTGAGATGTTGCTTACCCTCAGTGGTTACCTGTGGTGAATTGCTTGCCCTCAATGGTTTGACTACCTGAGATGTTGAGAATTAGGGAATGTACTTCTTTCATTATTGGAATTATACTCCACATACTTGTGTACTATGGCTCGTATAGGATAGAACAACGTACTACGACTAATAGAACAGAGATTTATGTTTGCTACAAGTAAATAAAGAAGGGATTTTCGTACAAAGAATGCAGGTCATTACTTTATTGAAGTGCGATGGCAGATTTTTGACTTCTGAGCATCTTGTGATGCAGTGATATGGTTACCACCTGAGCATCAATGGCCGGCCACGCTGTATGTGGTTAGAGCATCTCCCATGGAAATGGTTTTAGCCTACCAAAAACAGAATATTCCCTCTAATATGCTTTTTTAGCCTACCAACAAAAAACAGTGCTGCCACCGTAGGCCAAATTCTGTAGGCCAAAATCAAATATCATAACATCTAACGGCTTAGAATATATTTCCGAGTATGGTTTTGACGAGGCTATCAATAAAACTAGTCGATTTAGTTAAATGAAAATAAGTATATCATAAAAATTAATGGTTACACATTTATTTTAAAAATTCTAAGCATATCAAATATTGGGCTCATATTGAAGATCTCAACAAGATATTTACAATGATGTAATTTTAATATTTAGTAAAATTATAAATAACCCATGTATATAGGAAAAATGAATTTTCTTAAATGTAAAATTCATGTTATTAATGAAACAAAACAAAAAAAGGCAGCGGGTCCCACATTTGGCTTACCAATTCTCAGCCCAAATTTGGCCTAGCATATTTGAGAAGGCCAAATTTTTTTCTTGGCATTTGGGATATAGCCTACGGTGGGAGGGGGGTGAAGGCCATAAATAGGTTTTTAGCCTACCATGGGAGATGCTCTTAGTAAAAACATCATATATTTACACGAGTTACTTATATGTACATCATTCCCCTGTAAACGTTTTTAGCCATAGGACAAAAAATGCAATTTTGTTTCATGCATTTCCAGTCTAGGCTAGATAGTCTGTCTAGGCTATCTAATGTACTTGTACATGTTGTAAATCTTTGATATCTAATGAAATTTCATTTTCCTTCAGCAACGATAAAAAATAAAAAATAAACACTGTATATTTATAGCTATATTGCATACAAAATCAGATCATTACCGACCAACTTCAAATGTATGTATACTAATCATATCATTTCGTCATTTTAAACGAGTGATCCCAATTCCCAAATATGTAATCTTCTTCTAGCAAAAAGAGAGATTTGCGCTGCTCAGAAATATATTATGCAGTAGGTCTGTGATGATCTGATTTTGTATAAAAAAAAAATTGTAGATGGTTGGATGAATAATAGTTGTTAAAGTAAAATGACAATTGGAATCGGTTTACTCATTTCATTCATAACCCCTTTATATAGGGATAGGATTACAACGGAAATATCAATTACATTGATGATACTAAATGCTGATTGAGCTGTGATTTGTAATTGCTTGATTCCCTCTTTGTCTGTTTCTTTGACGAAGGCACATAATGTGCTTTTCCTTTAACATTCCCCCTTGTGCCAAGTCAAAGACGAAATGGTGCATGAGTTGTTGCCTCACTAAAAACTTTGCCAAGTAACAATAAAAACCCTGTGGGACAAAAATAAAACTTGGTTGAAGGAAAAGAGGACAACGCACCTTCTACATTTGAGAATGACATGTGTGTGTTAGACTCCCCCTGATGTCTACACCTCCCCCTGATCATTACATTAATCAAGTGAGCTTGGAAAGTCTTCGCATTCCTATGCTTTTCACATGTTTCTCAAATGTGGCCTTAGGCAGTAATTTGGTGAACAAATCTGCCACATTCTCCTCAGACCTTACTTGATTCACTTGAATCTGGAGGAGGGCCTGTTGTTGCTGATTGTAGAAAAACTTTGGCGATATGTGTTTTGTATTATCACCCTTGATATATCCTAGCTTCATCTGTTCGATGCAAGCTGCATTATCTTCATAAATGCAAGTAGGCTCTTCAGTGGTAGAACTCAAACCACTAGTCCCTCGAATATGTGTGATGATAGCTCTTAACCAAACACACTCACGAACCGCCTCATGTACAACAATGATCTCTGAGTGGTTCGAGGAGGTAGCCGCAAGGGTTTGCTTGGTTGATCTCCAAGATATCGCCATGTTCCCAGTGGTAGATACATAACCAGTTTGGGAACGACCTTTATGTGGGTCAGAGAGATACCCAGTATAAGCAAAAACAACCAAAACATCATTTGGCATTTCGGTGTAGTGAGTGGCACTTTCGCCATCAATATTTCCTTCAGGGATTGCAGTTTCATCTACGGTCCCTCTTGTCTCTCTGTAGGGAAATAACAGTCCCAAGTCAATGGTCTCTTTTAGGTATCGAAGATGTTCTTGATACCATTCCAGTGACGCTGCGTTGGCGCTGAGCTAAATCTAGCTAACAAGTTCACTGAGAATGCAATGTCTAGTCGAGTAAATTGGGCTAGGTACAATAATGCGCCTATTGCACTTAGATAGGGAATTTCAGCTCCCAACACCTATTCGTCATCTTCCTTTGGACGAAATGGATCTTTCCTTGCATCCAAACTTCGACCGATCATGGGAGTGCTAGCAGGATGTGCTTTGTCCATGTTATATCGCCTAACTTTTGGACATATGCAGACTGGTGGATTAATATTCCACAAACTCGGTGTTCTAGTTCAAGGCCTAGATAGAATCGAGTTTTCCCAAGATCCTTCATCTCAAATTCGGATTTCAAGTAGCTCGCAGTTTCTCTTATTTCGTCAAGAGTACCTATTATGTCCATATCATCGACATATATAGCTACAATTGCAAATCCGGAACTTGTTTTCTTTATGAATACGCAGGGGCATAATTCATCGTTCTTATATCCCTTCCCAATCAAGTAGTCACTTAGACGGGTATACCACATCCGCCTGGATTGTTTTAATCCGTAAAGTGAGCGTTTCAACCTAGTTGCAAACGCACTCCGTGGTTTAGAGTCACTTAACTTGGGTAATGTAAGGCCATCAGGCACTTTCATATATATATATATATATATATATATATATATATATATATCTGAATCTAGATCCCCATAGAGATATGCAGTAACCACATCTATGAGCTGCATTTCCAGTCCTTTGGAAATTACTAAGCTAACTAAGTAACGGAACGTTATAACGTCCATTACGGGAGAGTATGTCTCCTCGCAGTCAATTCCAGGGCGTTGTGAGAAACCTTGCGCCACAAGGCGAGCCTTGTACCTCAGGACTTCATTCTTCTCATTACGCTTTCTGACAAAGACTCATTTATGTCCTACAGGCTTTACACTTGGTGGGGTTAGCACTACCTGACCAACTACCTGTCTCTTTGTCAGAGAATCTAATTCTACCTGGATTGATTCTTTCCATTTAGGCTAATCTGCTCTTTGTTGACATTTTTCAACAGAGCGTGGTTCGATATCATCGTGCTCTATGATTCCTTGAGCAACAGTATATATCATCAATGTGTATGGAAGATCTTTCTATCAACTCATACGCACTCTCGTAATCCTTTGAGATTTCTTTGTTCTCTGGAATCATTTCAATCATTGGAGCGTCCTCCAGTATTGATTCATGAACATAACTATAATCAGAGACAATCTCATGAGAGGGATTCTATACATTGATGATTGGTTTGTGCCTTACCCACCCTCTTCTTCCTTGGGTGAGTGTCAATCGAACCAAGTGACCTCCCCCTCTTCCTTGGGGAGCGACAGCCTCAACCACACCTCCACTAAGTGCGGTTGCAGTGCCTCTATCTGCGGCACCGTGCCCATTGTTAGGGACTTCTAACCTTGCAGGCACATTTGCAGTTGGTATATGTGATCTCATCACTTTTGCGATATCAGTAAACGTATCAGGCATCGAATCTGCTACGTTCTGAAGATCGATTATTCTTTTCACTTCACTTTCACTTTGTGAAGTGCAGGGATCAAAATGAGACAGAGTGGGGACAAACCACGAAAATTCCTATCGTTCCCTTGGGAAATCCTTTTTCCTATCTCCCCCTAATGACGGGAAGACTGTCTCATCAAAGTGACAATCCGCAAATCTAGCGGTAGAGAGATCGACTGTCAAGAGTTCCAAATAGCGGATAATTGTTGGGGATTCGTATCCAACATAAATACTTAATCGTCTCTGAGGACCCAGTGTAGTGCGATGTGGGGGCGCAATAGGTACATATACTGTGCAACCAGATATGCGTAAGTGTGAAATGTCAGGCTCATATCCAGTTACCAACTGGTACACAGAAAATGGTTGGCTAGCAGTGGGTCTGAAACGAATAAGTAAAGCTGCGTGCAATATTGCATAACCCCATGCAGATATAGGCAGGTTGGTGTTCATAACCAATGCCCTAGCCACCATCTGTAGCCTTTTGATGGTGGCTTCTGCGAGACCATTTTGTGTATGCACATGGGGTACAGGATGCTCTACATCGATCCAAATAGATATGCAATAATCATCAAATGCTTTTGATGTAAACTCTCCAGCATTATCAAGCCTTATAGACTTGATAGGGTGATCAGGGTGGTGAGCCCTTAAACGTATAATCTGTGCTAGGAGTATTGCAGCATTTCTTGTGGACAATAAAACGACATGTGACCAGATTGTCGAAGCATCCACCAGAACCATAAAGTACTTGAATAGTCCGCATTCTGGATGGATAGGTCCACAGACATCTCTTTGTATCCTTTGTAAGAATGGAATGTTTTGTTTTGTATCTTTAGCATAAGAAGGTCTCGATCCTGTTTTTGCTAAAGAGCAGGCTTTGCAAAACGAGTGATGTGCCTTTGAAATAGTCAATGAGGCATAATGGGAGGGAGGTAGTGCTTCAGGTACTTTAGAAGGCAATGACTGCATTTGAGCAATACTAGAACCGACACCTTGCAGTGTGACCGATTTTTCTCCCATTTTTCACTCGAAAGAAGGGATGTCCGTGTGAGTTCTTTAAAAATACGGATCATCATGTCACAACCTTGGTGCTATAGGCGGTTATGCAAAAGCCTGTATGAGTCAGTGTCCCACATTTCATTGTTGGTGACAGTATAGGATTCAATGATCCGAATCGTAGTGAGGTACAGTCCACTAGATTGACACATAATTTTCTCTAATATGTGTTTCCTTCCACAGTCATTAGATGTAATATCAAGGTATTCAGTTCCATTCTCACGGTGTGTTTTTACTGGATAATCGTTGGCACAAATTGCTTTGAAACATTAACAAGGTTCGATTAGCTCTTGGTGCATACAGAGCGTCTTTGACTTTAAATATATCTCAGATTCTTTAGAGTAATTCTATTTTAGTAGAATGATAATCTTTTCATTCTAATAATAATTTTTTCTCTAGATGTATTGCTTTACATCTTTATATTGCAATTTCAAACCATGTAAATATGTGTAGTAAATAAATTTGAATAAATTTAGTGCTTGAGAATAAAATTCAAAATTTATTAATGAGCCAACGATAATCAAATCAATGTCTTGTTCTAATTCATCAAACCATTATTGAAATAAACTTTAAGACCAAAACAATAGTCTAAGTAAAAGTGAGGCATTATGCCTTCACAACTGTCTTTGGAAAATAAATAGATAAAGCAGATCAATCAAAATCTAGTGCATCCATTGACTGATCAGCAAGTTCCTTGTTGCCATTGAGGTCTGCAATTGTGAGGTTGACATCTGGGTCATGGCCTCCTTCTTCCATATAGTGAGTTTCTTGTTCTTTAGACTCCCTATATCTCTTGTAATTGGCTGATACTCTGTTGCTTGCTTGGCAGTTCTTGTACCAATGCCCAATGATTCCACACCTATAGCATGGTTCATTTCCAACTCTATTCAGTTTGACTGAAGGGTTCTTAGGTGCCCTTTGCACCTTGTTTCCATGACCACTAGGGCCAACACCACCATCTTTGCGCCATACATTGGGAGGGCCTCCATGGCCCATATCATGACCCCCATGTCCCTTGCCACGTGGTGCATTGTTGCCACGTGGGTAGGGATCATCACGTCCAATCCCCTTCGCATTGGGGTTCTTTCCACCGTTCACTCTGCCATAATTAGCCTCAGGAATTTTCTTTGTTCCAACAGGCCTGACATTATTGTTTAACAGAACCTCATTATGCCTCTCAGCCACTTGCAGTAGGTTGATCAGCTTGTTGAAGGTTGTGATTCTTTTGTTATCATACTCCAGCCTATACTGGTTCGCTAGTATGATTGCTGAAGTAGGAAAAGTGGAAAGAGTCTTCTGGATCATATCTTCTTCTGTGATTTCCCTTCCACAGAAATTTAGACGTGCCTTTAGGCGCAACATGTCCTTGTTGAAGTCATTTACCCTTTTATAGTCAAGCAAGCGGATTTCATTCCACTGAAAGGTCAGTTCTGGGAGCAATGTGTCATGAATGTTCCCAAAATGTCCCTTAAGGGCATCCCACAGTTCTTTGGGTGTCTTCAACTAAAGGTATTCCCAACGGAGGCTAGGATCAATATGTCGCCTCAGAAACATTAAGGCATTTGCTTTCACCTTATCAGACGGTCCATCGTCTTTGGGGTCAGTGGGAGTTTTGATGGTGGCAGTGCAGTCTCTTGCCACAAAGGCAGTTTCTACATCGGAAACCCAACGGTGGTACTCAAGTCCGTCTGAGTCCAAAATGTCAAACTCAGATCGAGTTGGATCAGCCATCTACATAAACAAGAGAGAAGAAATAAATTACGCAGTCATAAAGACATCCACGTGAATTATTTTCCAAACGTATGAATTAGATTTCAAGACCAAGATTCGTAATGGTCACATTTTTTTCGATGCTATGTGAAAATACTTTATCACAGTAAGTGTGTATATAATGCGCATGAATTTTCATTATCATGGCCAAACGATATTGATATGTTGCATTAAAAAAAAAATCATAGCACATTTAAATATAGCATATAAAAAATAAACTACTTGGCATGCTCAAATTTCACAAATATACAACAAATTATATACTACACATAATAATAGCAATAATATAGCATGCGTAAAATAAAATATAAACAATAGCATAATTAAAGCCATGCTTAGGAATAACTATATAAGCGTAAATAAAATTCACAAAACATGCTCAGAAATAATATATAACAAAATATATATGGCATGTTTAAAATAA
The DNA here is from genome assembly GCF_002994745.2 of Rosa chinensis. Taxonomy (NCBI): domain Eukaryota; kingdom Viridiplantae; phylum Streptophyta; class Magnoliopsida; order Rosales; family Rosaceae; genus Rosa; species Rosa chinensis. The sequence goes on from NC_037094.1 coordinate 64,736,646, forward strand.
AGTATAAACTATAGCATAATTAAAACATGCTTAAACATAATTATGTAAAACATAAATAACAAGGCATGCTTAAAATGATTAAAATTACCTAACTAAACATGCTCAAAAAGGTCTAATTATAAAAATATATCAGAGTATGAAAATAAATAAATAAAGGAGAACATACTTGTTGTCGAGAAAATAAAACAATCCTAGTACACGCGCGTGTTGATGCAGGCGTGCGTAGCGATGTTTTTGGACTTGAGAAAAACTTGGCTGCTTCCTTTTTTTTCAGCAGTGGGCCTTGTTTTTTTCTCTTTTGCTTTTTTTCTCTTTTTTTTTCTAGGTTGCAAGCCTTTTTTTCTTGTCTGGGCCGCAGGGCCTCTCTCTTTTTTTTTTTTTTTTCAATTAGCACTTTTTTTCTTGGGCCGGGTCCTGTTCTTTGGGCCGGGTTTTTTTTCGCTTCTTCTTCTTTGTTTTTTTTTTTTTTTCGCGTCTTCTTCTTTGAGGTTTTTTTTTTTCTGTTCCTTTCGTGTACTAGTGGAGGCAGCGCCGGCGACTCCGATCTGGGACACCCTGAAGGCGGCGCTGCAAGGTTGAAGGCGAGCTGCGGTGTATGGGCACGGGGATGGGCGAGGGGCCTCGCAGGGATGGGCAGCGATTGGTGAAGGGCTGCTGCAGGCGCGGTTGCTGGGCGCTGTGGCAGATGCTGGGCTGCGCAGGCGGTGGCTGATGCTTTGCAGGTGGGTTGTGCTTGCTTTGCAGCGGGGGCTGTGCAGATGGGTTGCTGCTGATATGGACGGAGCCGGTGTGGGCTTGCGGTCCCCGATCTGGACAGAGCAGGTCTGGACTAGCTGGTGGCCGAACTGGACGTTGCTGGGCTTGCTGCTCTTGGGGGACTGCTGGGGAATGCCGCTGGGATTGGTGTGGAGGGGAGCAGACGGCGTGTAAAGCTAGCCTATCTAGGCCGGGTCGTGCTGGCAGGAAATTTTTTTTTTCCTTCTGAATTGGGTGGCGGCAGAGAAAGAAGAAAATATGGTTTTCTTCTAGGGTTTTTTTTTCTTTTCGATAGAAAGGAAACTAGAAAATTAGGATTTTTTTTATCTTTGGCTATTGGCTCTGAGCGTGCTGATAACGTGTTAAAATAAAATGACAATTGAAATCGGTCTACTCATTTCATTTATAACCCCTTTATATAGGGATAGGATTACAACGGAAATATCAATTACATTGATGATACTAAATGCTAATTGAGCTGTGATTTGTAATTGCTTGATTCCCTCTTCGTCTGTTTCTTTGACGAAGGCACATAATGTGCTTTTCCTTTAACAATAGTTAATTAATCACAGAAATCTTCAGGAAGAGAAGACTATTCAATCAGTTCTTAATTGGGCAGAAGAAAAACTATATAGTTAGTGATGATTTGTGCAGCAAGTATTGCATAAATAAAGGGGCACTCAAACACCAACACAATCTATTGCATATAGAAATAAACCTATTCTAGGTGCTTGCGAAGTCTTTTCAAATAAACCGATGCGGCATGGCTGCGAAGTCCTCGGAGCGTGGTCTAGCTTCCCTAATTCGTGACTCCAACGGGTCCGTCCTTGGAGGCCTTGCAAAGTCAACTCATGCTACTTCCTTTCTGGCAGCAAAGGCCATGGCTATTGAGCTTGGTCTCTCTCTGGCTTCCTCTTTCTCCCTCTCTTCTTTTCAGTTGGAATCTGACTCATTGGTGTTGATTTCAACCTTGATAAACCCCCTCTCGTCGATCGATTGGTCAGCTTCGCGAATTGTGGCAAATATCTGTGTCCTGGCTGGGCATTTTGATCGAGTTAACTGGCTCTGGACCAGTAGATATGCTAATCAAGCTGCAGATTTCGTGGCGGCGTTGGCATCGCGCAGGGTGTGCACTGAGGACTGGGTTTCCAATCCTCCTCCCTCCCTAATGCGCATACTTCTCTTTGATGCTGAAGTCCCTCCTCCTTGAGTCTCCCTTCGGGTTTCTGTTCCTCTTAGTTTGTTTTTCGTTGGTGTAGCTGTTTTTCTGTTTCTTTCTGGGCTTCTCTGCCTGGTTGTTTTCTTGTATCTTTAATGCCAAAAAAAAAAAAAGTTACTGATGTAAAGGGACACTCAAAAAGTGTTTACTGTTTTTTTATTTGACCTAAGAGAGAGGGTAAACCGAAACGTATTAAAAAAAAAAAAACAATAGTAAAGACTAACAAATACGTACAAAATTAAAGAAGACAGACAATGCCATAATTGGTTTTCTTATTTGGATTAATGAGAGATTGTTCATAAAATTTAAAGAAAATATGCAAAAAAAAAAATATTGAATGAGTTATTTGGGTCAATTGCATTTTGTTCTTGGAATTTGAGATTTGTCATAATGAATATAGCATGTTCAAATCTCAAAAGAAACATGCAAAGACTATTTTGAAGGAGTTTGAGATGAGAATGCATGGTCTAGGTGTAGATAAAATAGGTTTGTGTGGAATCTTTGAAGAATCCTTCTTACTCTTCTGTCCACCCCCATACTATGTTGAATGTGCTTGTTTCAAACCATAAAGAGTTTTCTTCAACTTGTACACCTTCATGCCTTCAGTTTGGAGTTTGGATAACAAATTTTCAGAAGTTGACCAACAAAGACCTCTTCCTTTAGGACTTCCTTATGGAATACAGATTTCACATTACGTTGGCACAGAGATGATGCAACATGTGATGGGGGAAATTCACAAACTCAAAATCCTAGGTCAGAATATGGTAGAAATTAAATATGAAAATGTATGAAAAATTAAATCAAAGTAATCGTATAAAAACCCTAAAACTTGGTTGATTCTCCATATGAGAATATCCATAAATATAGGAGCGCTTATGCATGGGGAATTACTGAGCTAATAAAATAAACCAGAGAACCAAAGGAAAACTAAAATCAGGAACAAACATCCTTGGCTACTTGTTTGAGCGGAACAAAGATCGATTGCGATTTTCTTGTTCTTCTGCTCTCACACAAGAGATATTTAGCGAGCGGCCTCAAACTCTCAAAGTATTCACCAAACAGGCCGCCACATATCTCAAATCGAGAGGAGTTTAGTATGGAAAGATTATGGCCGCTTCTGCTATATGCAGGACTAGTAGCAAGCAATCTCATCCGGTCTCAAAACAATCTGGACTTGTCAGAAGAAGATCACACTTCTTGGCGACCAATTGCGGCTGCAAATCCAGATCCTCCTCGATCAACCAAGAAAAAATTAGATATAAACCCAATTTTCTAAAGAGATATTGGGAAAACCCATACATATTTTTCTATCAATCTACACTCAATCCACGTAGGCAACTTTCCTTGTAGAGTGTTGATGTATAATCAATATTTTTTTGTGTTTTTCTATATGCTTGATTTACCCTTGGACAATTTTTTATATTTTTATTTGAGAGGTTGGGCAACCTTCCTTGTAGAGTGTTGATGTATAATTATAACATATGAATTATGGCTTAAATCATGCATGCTTTGATTTCAAATTTTCATTGATATACAGATCCTATCCAGAGTGAGGCCTCACTCTGAAATTAACATGTGAGGTTGGAGTTTAGGGTCACTTTTCGGTCTCATATTCACATCTTGACCATTCAGTTTTTAGGTACTAATGTATAGATCATCTCTATAAAATTTAAGTCAAATTGATGGTCGTTAAGGCGTTGATAACTGCCTTAAAGCTTGTACGGTTCAGGTTGGATAGATTTAGTTCGTCCATTGATTTAAATGAGTTAAATACCTTATAGATCATCAATTTGGATGAAATTTTACAGAGATGATCTATACATTAGTACCTAAAACCTGAACGGTCGAGATGTGGATATAAGACCGAAAAGTAACCATAAACCCTAACCTCGCTCTAAAATTTTAGAGCGAGGCATCGCTCTGAATAAGATCTATATATATATATATATATATATATATATATATAGGGCCCTTCTACTAAGGGATCCATTTTTTAGGTCTTTTCTAGCGATAGAGCATTAGACCAACTTTTCAATCACATTTCAGCATCTCAACCATTCAATTTTTAGGTCCTAATGTGTAGATCACTTTTGCAAATTTTCAGCCAAATCGGTGATCGTTAAGGTATCAAACTAGGTTAAATCAATGGACAAACCAAATCTGTCAAACCTGAACCGTTCATACTTATAATTTAAAATCCTTATTTTGAATACCTTAATGATAATCAATTTGGCTGAAATTTTGCAGAAATGATCTACACATTAGGACCTAAAAACTAAACTGTTTAGGTGCCAAATTATGATTGAAAAGTTGGTCTAATACCCTATCCCTATAAAAGACCAAAAAAGGGATCCTTCCCTATATATATAATACCATGATTTCAAGTAATACAGATACTAGTTCAGTTCTATAGATCATAAGAAAGAAGTTCAAATTTGTTGTTGTGAACTTGTGTATCACCTATCACCTATGCAATTCGGAGAAATTTTTCCGTGCTACAGTCAAACCACGTCAGCATTGACATGTGGTTTGACGCTTTAATAAGATTTCGACATCTGTCCAACTATTACACATCATCAATTGACCACAAACTTAGACTTTTGACGTTGTTTTGCTGCTACGAACTTGATGAAAAGAAAATCCCAAATTGATGTTCTATGATTCAGTGAGTGAAACTCGATAGTATTGCGATCGCCGACAAGGACTCCAAGGATTTATTAGGCGCTTGAATTTTGCTATGCTAATTGAGATATGATTAAAGATCTTCAATGCAAACTGTATAATTATCTCAAATCAATAAGAAAACCCATATCGAATCCCTATTTTGGTTTCTGGGTTGAATCTCAAGAAGAGGGGTTTAAATTGAAGATCTGAATTTTGGATTCAAATCCATTCCATTCGTACTGTCTTTGATACATCCACCTAAACTCCTTCCCTGTTACTTTGAATCCTTGTTTTCATTCAGAACATTTCAATTACAGTTTGTGGTTCTCCTTCTTGCTCTCTCACTTGAGAACTTAAGTTCTCTTAAAGAACATGGGAAGAAGAAAAGAAAACTATAGATGTAAGATCTTATTGTCAAAAATTTTCAAGATAATTATAGATTATTTTTCTTCTAGCCACTGATGATACTAACGGCAAAGTTTTGCTAACCTCTTATGCTACCGCCAGAAACTTGTGGATGACGATTAATGACTGATGTGTAATGATTGTACAGATGACGAAATCTAATTAAAGCGTCAAACCACGTGTAATTGACACTTGGTTTGACTGTAGCACAGAAAAATTTCTCATGCATTCATGACCATATTATCTTGGCTATCGAAAGTATGGTATCTACTCATAACATATGTTATTCATGAGATTTAGTTTTTCAAATCTTTTCATTTGTCACCATTGTGCCCTAAATTTTCTTATGGTAAAGTATCTTGTCATACCTAGAACAAGTTACTTTTCTTTTCTTTGAACTTTTCCTTTTGCATATTGTCATATTAATTTGATGATTGTTCATTCTCAATTGTTATCTAATAGACCAGAATATGCATATAGGGATAAGTTAGATATTTTCAACCTAAGAAATATGGTCAACTCGCAATATAAAATACCTAAGAAAGAGGTTGATGTGAAAAATAATTCAAATAAGTAGGTTGAAATGAAAATTCCTAGAAGTGAGGTTAACTAAACACACACGTCTAATCTTTAGGTTGTAATAAAAAAAAAACCAATTAGCTAGGTTAAAAACTTAAACCTCTACCTTTAAGTCAGGTTGCAAGTAAATGGATGAAAAACAGAAATATAAAACACAAAATCTCAAAATCTATTAGCTAGGTTAAAAAAAAACAAACCAATTAGCTAGGTTAAAAACTTAAACCTCTACCTTTAAGTCAAGTCAAGTTGCAAGTAAATAGATGGAAAACAAAAATAGAAAACACAAAATCTACCTTTAAAATAGAAAGTTTAAATTCCATATTCATTTAAATCTATAAAATCTTTGAATTCACAAAAAAAAAAAAATGTAAGAAAAGATCCATAATTCGAGCAATAATGATGAGTAGAAGGAAAACTGCTAGAATAATGGGACCAATAAAAAATCTATAATTAAGGTACTTAAAAGAGGACGTTAATTTTGCTTGTTGACTAATATTTATCATATTTAAATAGTGGCAATATGTGTAATTTTTAGGAAAAAGAAAGGTAATATTTTATCATAGTTGGCAATAATTGGGTGTAGATTAAAAAAAAATAATAGGTGGGTTTTTTCCATTAACTTTTCTAGAAATTAGGTTTATAATGAATTTCCCCACCAACCAACCTTTTTTAGTAGCTACGGTCACATTCTAATTGTATCAAGCATTTCTACCTGTGTAATCTTTTCATTGTAATAAACTCCAAATTGACCCGCCTGCGTTAGCCTCGCCTCGCCTCTGCCCAGCTCTAGCCTCTCTCCGCATCTGCACTGATTACCATGCCAGCGCGACTTGTTAGCCTCGCTTCTGCACACAAGCACGAGCACGACATCAGCGATTAGCCTCGCCTTGCCCCGCAAATATTAGCCTCGCCTTGATAGCAAGCCAACCAGCCTCGGCCAGCACCCTCCGCTAGCCTCACTTCAAGCACGCCAGTGCCTAGCCTCCTTGCTTGCAGCCCCGCGCACGCAGGTCCAGCAGCCAGCAAGCTCCAGCAGCTTTCTGGCCACCGCCGGCCACTAACAACTTTTTTTGGCCAGACTCCGGCCAACTTTTCGACTACCTATTTTCAGGTATTTTTTTACTAAAAGTTTCCGCTTTCAGTACTTTTAATTCCTTTCTTTTCTTCGGGACTCTCAACCTCGCTTCTTCTACCCTCCACTTCTTCTTTTGTGGGGAGACCTAAGCCGAACTGTGGGGGTTCGCTCTATCTCCAAGCTTGGAATTTTTTGAGATCTCCAAACTTAGAGTTTGTAGAGATTTATGATCGACCACTTATATTATTGTTTCAATATGGTGGTATTGGAGATAATTATAGGAAGACATCCTGGAGATCTTCTCTCATCTCTATCATCGGGGTTGTCGTTGTCATCAACATCATCAACTACCTTACCAACACATCCAATGCCAGTTGTGGATGTTTTGGCCCAACGCATTTCCCCTCCAACACATCAAGTTGGAGGGGAAGTGCTCTCACTTATGAAGATAGCATTTGTATGCCTGAATTCCAATCCTCGATCTCCTCCAACAATGAAACATGTTTCTCAACAATTTGAAACTCATCAAAGGCTGCATTTGTCAAAGCCATTACCTATGATAAAACTAGGTGAATTGCTTGCTCTCGATGGTTTGTCTTTGGATATATGGGAATGCTTTTCTTCCTAAATTTCACTATATCAGTGGTCTTGCAATTCTTCTTAAAAGTTGCCTCTTTCTAAAGTTGTATTCTATTTCATTTTCAGTTATGTACTTCTCATGCTTTAATTTAACGGAGCTTCTTCCACCCACCTAGGTGGGTGCTCACCTGGGGGACTTCAACTGTGCGTGCAATACACGCGCTGTTACCCTAAATTCAGTTTATTACAAATAGAACCAAAAAATAAAAAAAGTGAAAACCAAAAGGGGATGAGATGGCTCAACCCTGAGCTGCCATCCCAACACATCATGCATTAGCCACCGCACCAACACTTAAGTTTATTGACCTTTTTTTTATCAACTTTAATTCGTTTTTAGGGCTCTTCTTCCTTCTCCAGATCCTACGACGATTTCGAAGTCTTTAATCCCTTCTTCAACATTCTTCCAACTACAATTAGAAATCCATCTATTCACCCATAACATTCGATCCACCATTTAATTCCGAAACCCACATATTCTAAATCAAGCACGATCTAGCTTCACCGTCGACTTCTAGAAGAGGATCACAGTCTTGATTGGCTTCAGAAACTTCAACGAGCAATGGCGGAGAAGATGAAAGAAAATGAAGATGAAAAATAGTACTGCAGGACCTCTGTCTTTGTTCCTTCATAGCTTCTATCAGCTTCCAATTTCACCTTCGTTCCACCATAGATAAATTGCTAGAATTTGAATCAAATTCAACAAAGCAGATCAATCAAAGAAGTTGAAAAGCCGATTTCGAGCGGGCGGGTTGCTTCTCTGGAGAAAGATGGACTGGTTAGGCGGACCATGATGCTTTGGGTGTCACCTTTCCTATGATGTCAACTCCCCGCTAATCGGCAGGCAATAGAGTCCACCGATATGCTCAAGCATTCAGTGACTCCGCGAAAGCTTGATTAATTATTTTGTTTCATTTACCCGTTCTTCTTGGGATTAATTATTTTGTTTCATTTACCCGTTCTTCTTGGGATTTTTACCTCTTTGACTGTGGAGTTTTTTTTCAAACCAGTTAACGGCGCTGACGGTGACCGGCTTTGTTAACAAACGGCTGATCTGATGGCTCAGATCACTTAGTCGCCTCAGAAAGCTAGATCTCTTGACAACGCATTAGGTGACCACCCACCTAGGTGGGTAGAAGAATTTTCGTTAATTTAATTGGTTGGATTGCAGTTTGAAATGTTTTGTCTACGTGTAGAGATAAAATAATTGCATGGTTCGACATTTACACTATCGTGTTCTATTCTAGCCACTATGAAGCAAAGTAAGACAATAGTCCTATTGGATTTATAAGTGAGATGTAAAAGTTTTTGGTTTGGGTTATGGTAGCCTATACTCTTCATTGTTCTTCTAAGGTATTAGTTACTCACAAAAGAATTTGTAGCAGAAAGACTAAGAAAGGGTGCTGTGAATGCAACCCACAAATCTCAGACACTAAAAGCCCAAACTGAAATTGAAAAACAAATACCCAGCCCAGTAGTCTCGGTAACATGTAAATAGTTTTGAAACGGTAATGATCACCAACTAGGCAGGCGCTATAAATGTGTTCATGTCATGTAACTACTAGGATATTTTGCACGTTGCCAAATCCCTAAATTGCTTATGACCACCCCAAAGCTAAAATCAAAATCCCCCAATTTCTCCAATCCCTAATTTTTACTCAATTCCAAAAGTTTAATCGTCTCATCTTCTAGTTTAACTCATCAATCTCTTTGATGCAATTCGATCCTAGCCAAAGTCCTCGTAAATTAGCTTCTTCTTTTTTTATAATTATTTTCCTATTTAATTATAGTGATTTAATTGGATTTAGTTATAATTACAAAATAGAGCTAGATAGGATTGATTTTCCAGTGATGTGCAACAGTGCAAGAGCCCTAAGAATCGATCCGATTCTCTTTTTGTTGTCCATACGTATCAAACAAGTCCATAATGGTGGGTCATGTGTAGACAAGAATTGATCATATTTCACTTGTTCAGTTCCCTCTTAAGTCGATCTCCAGTCTTATTCAGCTAGCTAGGTCGGTATTGATTCTAAGGCTCCAGTCTTTGACTCACAAACTCACTTACCCAAAAACAAAGCAAAGAAGAAATTGATAAAAGAAGATCGACTATTCAAAAGACTCAATTTTCAAGTCAAACCATGAAGAATTACACAACCATGTATACAAAATTGCTAGAGTTGATGATGAAACCCTAATTGTATACACAAAAACAAAACAAAAGCCATCATGAGATCTTTAACGTTAGAGTTTCATATGAATATTGTTTAATTATAATATTATCGATGAGCTGTAATCTGTTATTTATTCAAAAACCTGGTTAATTGTGTCAGGGTTGCAGATTTTCCATTTTTGTCAAGGATCAAGACTGAAAATTAGTGTGTGTACTAGTTACGGATCCCGCGCCTTGCTGCGGTATTTCAAGTCGTATAACAATTATCTATTGCCTTTTTTTTTCTAACTGAATTAACAACTAACTACCAAAAATTAAACGAAAAGAATTCAAATAGCCAAACCAATTAACAAAATAGAAAAAAAAAACAAATAAACCAAAGACAAAAAGGAACATTCACAGGTTAAATATTTTCCTTTCACTTCTACATTACTGACTCAATCTCACGTTCTCACTTCACATTCAGTGAAGGTGGCGGTTCTTTTTAACCGATCCAATCGTTCATAGGAAAAAGTTTTCAAGTTAGGCATGTTCTTTTCCAAGCTCTTTAAGATATCTGATAGTGTTTTGCAATCTAATAGCTCTAATTGATTGTGGGCAGTCCATCATGGAGAAAAACATGATTTCTTTGAAACTGGTTCATCGCACTGACTGTCCAATCCAACACCAAGGTGAGGAAAAACCTTCTTTTCTGATGGGCAGAGGAGATTATTATTCATCAAGGCACTGCCTTTTAAGTCATCATAGAGGAAATTTATTTTCTTAATCTTCCCCTGTTATCAGTATCATTAGTAAAATTGAGAGTCGTGTTGCGGTTGGGTATTCAATCATTGATCCAAGTAGTTGAGAAGCTACAAATACTTGATTGTTTAGCTGCCCACACACTTGGATTATTTCCTCTTGGACTAAAAAATCTGTTCGAGTGGGATTTCAACTCCAAGATCAACCCAAGCAATCATGACTCCATAGGAAGCTTCAATGATTCCTTCCTGCTTCTAAATGGCTTCGAAGCACTCCATTTTCACCAAAATGCTAATAGATCTGCAAACACACACGTTTATGTTATATTTGGAGTCCCAATGGATAGAAACAATTTTATACAAATAGAAAGCATAGATCCTTCAAGATTAAAGAAAGCTATACATTAGTTGCCACATAATAGAAAGTAAAGGTGTATTCCCAAAAAAAAAAAAAAAGGTAACATAATCTTTTTCTCCCTATTCTTCTCAATGCAAAAATACGATACCCAATATAAGCTAATTAAGCTGATTTGTTATACCACACCTTCATTCTTAACAACTCATGGTCTTGGACAGGAAAGGAAGATTTCCACCAGGGTATAACCCCCTTCAAATGCTGGAACTGTTCTCAAGTTCGATCAACTTTATGCAGCACTGTGACGATAGCAGACTGGATTGCAGGGAAACTAACAACCAATATGCTTCGTCACATTTCAATTAAAGAACCAATCACCAACAGATTCTGCAATTGTCTATCAAGAATGGCTAAGCTAGCTATTGGTTAGATGGCAAATTTAGTTCAAATGACAGGAAAAAAATGCAAAAAATGGATTTTCAAAGGCATATTGCTACTGTTATGTATTCACTCTTAGAAGACATCAACTCATGAACAAATAACATTGTAATATAGGCCATTAAAGGTTGACAAAAAGTTAAACAAAATGGACGACAACTAAAATAATACACAGGTAGAAGTTGCAGGAATACAAAACATAGACAATAAATTGAAAAACCCAAGTGGAGTAGTGGATAGTACCAATTGTGCAAGTTTGAGCTTGTAGAGGATGGTGGTTTTACCAGCAGCATCAAGCACCCACCGTTAGTGTTCTCATTTCTTTCCTTGCAAACAGCATCTTCACCATCCTAGACATTGCAATACCTATTTTTCCAACTGCTTCAACCACAGAAAATAGCACAATATGAGAGACCAGAAAAATATGTACCTGCACTAAACTGACTAAAGAAAGCAACAGATAGAGTTGCTTGAAATAGTGACAGTCATATCTACCTCCATATACTTAACTCAGTATACAACTACTCAACTACACACCAAAAAATTCAGTATCTTTGCAATCCTTACTAACAAATTTCCAATCTTTCAAATTCAACTAAGCAAGAAAACCAATCACAGAACTGAAAACTTAAAAAATAAAATAAATAAATAAAAAACTGAGGAGAAATTAACTCACAGAGTTAGCTCTACAATCAGGCAGTTTAATTTGAGTGCTGCAAAGGTCAGCTACTAAGTCACGGTAGGTGAAAGAATGAAGATCTCAAAGAAACAAAATCCTCAAAAACCATATTCAACCAAGATTCAAAAAACAAAAACAAAAAAGCAGAACAAAAGCTAGCTTAAGATTGGATTCAAATATTCATTCATTTCAATCTCAATTAAGTTTTAGCAAGTCAGCTATGGAAAGTTCAAATTTGGGAAATCGATTAGAACTATAGGAGTCAAAACCGTAATGACCAACATAAAAAAGACCAAGGCTTTAAGAAAAGAACGAAGTAAATCTTTATAGGCAGACCTTTCTTGAAGAAAAGCCAGAGCAGATTTGTCATACCTGCAAAATTTGAAGATGATGTTCAGAAATTGTTCATCTGGTTGTTCAAAATATCAAGGCAAACACAACAACGTAATATGTGTATAAACCCCCAAATCAAAAACTTTCAATTCAAATCCAATACATATCCCACATCAGAATGAGAGAACAATTAAAAACTGAATCAACAAAATCAAGGTTAAAAAAAAAAAAAAAAAAAAAAAAAAAAAACCCAAAACGGCGATGTATCATGGTGGAAAAGCTGAGCGACCGACAAAAACTATATGAAACAAATTCGAAGCCATCGTAGAATACCTGGGATGATCAATTTACTCAATTTCTGTTCAAATCGAGCATCAACTTTTTCCCGTCTCCCTCGTCTTCTTCTTCCTCCTCTTCTTCTTTTCTTTTCCTCTGTTTCAACAAAATCCAAAGCAAAAACAGGATTTATTAAGCGTAATCAAACAGAGACCCAACATAGACTGAAAATTGAAACGAAGACACCTTGATAGTCTGCAACAGCCGATGTCAGTGTGGAGATATTAGTGGAAACAGATACTTCCAAAAAGAAGAAGAACCGAGAATCCTTCTCAGGCAAAACTGTTATTCATCAAAATACTAAGGGCAAAATCGTCACTCCACTTTGTATACAGTGATGAACAGTGATGAACAGAAAACCGGGCAACTGAGCTTTAGTATATTGTATAATAATAATATGATTAAGTCTGGCGGCAAACAGAGAAATAACACCAAAATTAAAGACCATTTAATAAAAACCAAAATTTCAGTGGGGGCCACTGCCGTCACTGGTCTCCACGTGCGCCCGCCAATGAGTACTATTAGCTCACGCAAAGCAATATGATTAAAGCCATTAATCATAACTCAAATTGTATACACAAACAGCTTGAAACCATGAGATCTTCAACTTATGACAAAGTTTGCTCTCTAGCTTATTGCTTTATCTTCTTGTATGTTCAGCTTGTTTCAGCTGCAGACCTTGTTTCTGCTTCTGCTTCTGCTTCTGCTTCTGCTTCAGTAGAAGCAGAAGCTCTTCTCAAATGGAAAGCCAGCTTTCGAGATCAAACCCAAAATATTCTGACCTCATGGACTTACCTTCCCAATACTCATGTCACCAATTCATCAATCCCATGCAATTGGACTGGTATTTCATGCGACAAACCTGGAAGAGTCACCGGGATAAAGCTTAGCAATTTTCTTCTGCAAGGTACGCTCCATGCATTTTCTTTCTTGGCCTTCCCAAATCTTGCATATGTTAATCTCAGCATGAATAAACTCTTTGACACCATCCCACCCGAAATTAGCTACCTCTCCAAACTCATCTCTCTTGATCTCTCTCTTAATCAATTTTCCGGGAGAATCCCACCAGAAATTGGTTTCCTGAAAAATCTTAAAGTCCTCCTCCTCTTCAGAAATAACCTTTCTGGCTCTATTCCTAAGGAGATAGGAAGCTTAAAATCAATTGTGGATCTAGAGTTGTCAAACAATCAACTAGATGGTTCAATTCCCTCTTCATTTGGTGATTTGAGCAGCTTAAAAACCTTGAACCTCAGTTACAACAACCTTTCTGGCTCTATTGCTAAAGAGATAGGGAAACTGAAATCTATTGTGTGTCTAACCCTGAGGAATAATCAACTGAACGGTTCAATTCCCACATCTCTTGGTGACTTGAGAAAATTGAAAATCTTATACCTCCGTCAGAATCAACTTTCCGGCACGATTCCTGAAGAGATAGGAAACTTGAAATCTCTTGTGTATCTAGGGTTGAGCGTCAATCAGCTCAACGGTTCAGTTCCCACTTCACTTGGTAACTTACTCAAATTAAAAACTTTAAATCTCCGTCAGAACCAGCTTTCGGGATTCATCCCCCAACAAATGGAGAACCTCACCAAGTTGATTGAGCTTCATTTGGATACCAACCAATTCTCTGGTTATTTACCCCAAAATGTTTGCCAAGGGGGATCTCTCACAAACTTCAGCATAAACAAGAACCATTTCATAGGTCCGGTGCCAAAGAGCTTGAAAAATTGCACAAGCTTAATCAGAGTACGCCTTGAAGAGAATCAATTAACTGGTAACATTTCTGAAGACTTTGGTGTCTATCCAAATCTTACGTTCTTAAGGCTAAATGACAACAACTTCTATGGTGAAATTTCACATAATTGGGGACAATGTCCAAATCTGAAAGACCTAGGAATGGCAGGAAACAACCTAACTGGTAGCATACCACCTCAGATTTGCAATGCAACCAAGCTTCAGGAGCTCAATCTATCTTCAAATCGTTTAGTTGGGATGATTCCAAAGGAATTCGCAAGGTTGACTTCTTTGCTGGAGTTGAGGTTGAATGACAATCAACTTTCGGGTCCTATACCCTCAGAATTTGGATCACTTGTTGATCTTGATTATCTTGACCTATCCGCCAACAAATTCAATGACTCCATTCCTAAAATCCTAGGTGACTTGCTCCATTTACACTACTTGAATGTGAGCAATAATGAGTTCATTCAAGAAATTCCACTAGAGTTGGGGAATCTAGTTCACCTATCCACGCTAGATGTAAGTTATAACTCACTTAAAGGCAACATACCATCACAAATGAGCAATATGCAGAGCTTGGAAAATCTGAATCTTTCCCACAATAATCTTTCTGGCCTCATTCCAATAACATTTGAAGACATGCACGGCTTGTGGTGTGTTGATATATCCAACAATGACTTCGAGGGTCCCCTTCCCAACATCACAGCATTTCAACATGCTCTCCCACAAGCATTACTAGGGAACAAGAGATTGTGCGGCCCCATTGGATCGTTTCCACCCTGCAAAAGTATCTCAAAGAAGGATCACAGACTGGTAACTTCAATCATAATCTCGCTTGTGGCGACACTTTTACTGCTATCTGTTACAATTGCTTGTGTAGTAGAAAGAAAAAAGAAATATAAGCATGTAGAAAAAGAGATCAAGGATGAAGAACATTTTGTTTCAGTGATGATAAATTGTGATGCAAAAGTGATGTATGAGGATATCGCAAGGGCAACAGAAGATTTTAATTCTGCATATTGCATTGGGAAGGGAGGGCATGGAAATGTATACAAAGCAACTTTGTCATCTGGCAACATAGTGGCAGTGAAGAAATTCCATGTGTTCTCAAATATTGGTGAGAAGAATTGCCAGAAGGAATTCTTAAATGAAATAAGGGCCCTAACCGAGATACGACACCGAAACATTGTGAAGCTTTATGGTTTTTGTTCGCATCCACGGCACTCATTCTTGGTGTATGAGTATCTAGAAAGGGGTAGCTTGGACATAGTCTTGAGCAAAGATGAGGAAGCTAAAGAATTCGGGTGGAGTAAAAGGATAAATATTGTCAAAGGTGTAGCTCATGCATTGTCTTACATGCACCATGATTGCTTGCCACCAATTGTGCATAGGGACATATCGAGCAAAAACATTTTGCTGGATTCTGAAGATAAGGCTTGTGTCTCAGACTTTGGCACTGCAAAGATTTTAAACCCAGACTCGGCTAATTGGACTGCCGTTGCAGGCACATATGGATATGTTGCACCAGGTAATATTATTTCCACTGTTCGCTATATTTATCACCTATTATGCTTTTGTGTTCAAGTCAATAATAACATATTAACATTTATGCCTTCAGACTCAACAGAGCAAACTTTTTAAAAAAAAATTTCACCCAGTTTTCGCTCTGCTTCATTTTTATCATTCAATGACTTTTCTAGCTTATTGTAACTTCATTATTTGAAAATAGGCAAAGTAGCTTTTAATTCTTCACTTCCTCACTCTCTTATCTAGAGAGTAAATGTAATAAGTCGTACTTATCTCTGATATCGTATGCACAATTTCATTTCTTTACTCACTTCCATTGGTAATTTTACATTTCCATGTTTTTATTTTTAATTTTTTTTCCGTGTGCAGAGCTCGCGTATACAATGGTGGTGAATGAGAAATGTGATGTTTATAGCTTCGGAGTGGTGACATTGGAATTAGTTATGGGCAGGCATCCGGGAGATTTTTTCTCATCTCTATCATCAGGGTCCTCATCATCATCATCAACTGCATTACTTGGCCATCAAATGCCAATCGGAGATGTTCTGGACCAACGCATTTCCCCTCCTACACATCAAGTTGCAGGGGAAATTCTTTCTCTTGTGAAGATGGCATTTTCATGCTTGAATGCAAATCCACAATCTCGTCCAAAAATGGAACAAGTATCTCAACAACTGGAAACTCAGAGGCTGCATTTGTCAAAGTCCTTAGATCTGATAACATGTGGTGAATTGCTTTCTCTGAATGGTTTGGCTACCTAATAAGAATGGTTGTGCTTCTTAAGTTTCACTTGATGTCAGTGATCTTCTAGTTCTTCTTAGTCACGTTGTTATAAATTCTATTTCATGTCTGTTTCTGTACTTTTCTGGTGCTTTATGTTTGTTGCATTGTAGTTGGAAGTATTTTCCTGTGTGAAAAGTAAATAAAATTAATCCTCATCTTTTGTTCCACCTTGGCCGCTACGAATTGCATGGCTTACTTGCTTAGCACGTATTAGAGCAATAACCTTTCATTGTTCCCATATTCTTTGGGAAGGAAATACGGTGGCTGATAGAATGACAAACATGGGCTTACTTTCTCCATCCTTGGTATGGCATGTTTCTCCCCCGCCTAATATATCTCCTTATCTTCTTATGGATGATTTGGGATTCCCTTACCTTCGCCATGTTTAACTCTCTTTCTTGCATGGGTTGGTGTTGGGCTTGTTTTAATAGTTGGAAGTTGGGTAAATTTGAGGTTCTGCTTCAATCTTTTCACTTCCTTTTGACTTTCTTTCTAGCTTTTGGGGTAAGGTTTATGTCCCCTCCTTCTTTAGGTTGTATTTTCTTTTTTATGTTATTAATGAAATAATAATAGGGAGACGGGCGGTGGGTTCCCAGAGTGTGGCAAACCCCTCTCCTTCGGGATTGAGGGTGGGACTTGTTCCCTACATCGTTTGCCTCCGAGGAGCTAATATCGCCTAATCCCTTATTCAAAAAATTAAAAAATTAAAAAAACACTTGTGGTCTTTGTAAGTAGCATGGTTTAACCGAAAATTCTTCTACCCACCCAGGTGGGTGGTCACCTAATGCGTTGTCAGGAGATCTAGCATTCTGAGGCGACTACGCGATCTGAGCCATCAGATCAGTTGTTTGTTAACAAAGCTAGTCGCCGTCAGCGCCGTTAACTTGTTTGAACAAAAACACCACAGTCAAAGAGGTAAATGAAACAAAATAGGAATCTATGCTGGAACGAAGAGCTTCCAATTTCACGACAGAAGCTATGAAGGAAGAAAGACAGACGTCCTGCAGTCCTATTTTTCATCTTCTCCGCCATTGCTCGTTGAAGTTTCTGAAGCCAATCAAGACTGTGATCCTCTTCTAGAAGTCGACTCTGAAGCTAGATCGTGCTTGATTTAGAATATGTGGGTTTAGAAATTAAATGGTGGAACGAATTTTATGGGTGAATAGTTGGATTTCTGATTGCAGTTGGAAGAATGTTGAAGAAGGGAATATAGACTTTGAAATCGCAGGATTTGGAGAAGGAAGAAGAAGAATCAGCCAGATCCGAGTCCGTCCAACCACCGACTCAACTCGCATCTCACTCGCTGCTCCTCTCGCTCCCAATATCTTTAAATTTTTAGCTGAAATCGATGCATCTGATTTCGTTTTTTTATGAAAAATCTGCAAGCTAGTTACTGTTGTTGATGATCACTATGTGATCGCGGAAATTTGTAAACTTGATAAACCAAGGTCAATAAAGGCTAGTGTTGGAGTTGGCGCGGTGGCTAATGCATGATGTGGTGGGGGTGGCAGCTCAGGTTCGAGCCATCTCATCCCTGTTTTCACTTTTTTTTTTTTGTTCAATTTATAATAAACTGAATTCGGTGGCTAATGCATGATGTGGTGGGGGTGGCAGCTCAGGTTCGAGCCATCTCATCCCTTTATTCGCTGGTCATCATGAGTATTTACTTGTGTTTTAATTTCGGCGAAACAGTTTATGACAAACATTCTGGTTTAAGTTCGTTTAAGGGACTAGACCAAAAACGAAGAAGATAAGAAACTTAAATTATCAATGGACTATCTGCAGAACCATTGGAACAGTTAAGGTGAGTCTTTTGTAATCTTTTTACCTAGTCGCAGATTTGTTGTTGTTTTTGTGAGGTAACTACTGGTAGTTTATAAGGTTGTTGTTGTATATATGTATGCTAGTCTATGTTTTCCTTTTGGAGATTTTGGCAATGGGGTTGATTTGGGTGTGTGGGAACAGCCTCATTTCCAAGTTGGGGTTTTTCTGGGTTCTTTCAGTAAAAGAGATCTAGGGGTTTGATTTTGGTTCTTACCTACGGAGGAGACTGAAGAGGGCTTTCAATCTCAATTGAATGGACATTGGTTAGCAAATTTGATTAGAATCATTGATTAGGTGACTAATTATGTGTTTGATTTTCATCATTATGGTTGAGATGTTTGGGGTTGTTGATATTGGGATAAGAATTCAATGCATAATGAAACAGTCAGAGATAAGGTGAGCTTCCTAGGAAAGTCCTGCTTTACAAGAAAGAACTAATTAGTGGTTAGAATGTACTTTTTACTTAATAAGTTTTGAGGAAAATTTCTGTTAATAGCATGGTCTTGGTGGGAAATGGAGACCCTACATTGTAAAACTGAGCTGCACGGGCCAGAGCTTGGTTGCACATTTGCAGCCGCTTTTGAAGATCATCAAAATTCTGGTTTGAGACTCCAAGTTTGTGTTGAACAAACAAATCTCATCAAGCAATGAAGACCTCTGTCTCTCCCATTCCTTCTTACTTTTCTTGAACTGGTCTCAGAGCTTCTCATGTGCTTCTTCTAGATGCCTGAACTGCGCCTTCATCCACTTTAGCTGATCTTGAGCTTTCCGATTTTCCTCCTCTACTCTTGAGAATCATTACTTGAGTTTATCCAGATTGTTCCTATTTGAAGCAATGATATTACGTGTCACGACTCTATTACAAAGTAGTAGCTCGATTGTTTCATTAGTAAAAGCTTCAAATTGAAATATAATGAAAATTATAAAAACATATGATTGCAATGAAGGTCAAGTAGTCGAAAAGAAGCTATTTACCTGGTCTGCTTTCAGACTTGTATCTACAGGATGGTTGTGGAACAATAGAACCCCATGCTTTCAGACTTGTATCTACAGGCATGCCTCCCTCTCTCAGCCTCTCTGTCACATATTCCAGTATTATACTGTAAAGAGTGAACTGTTCAAATTAGACGCACAAATTGAGTCAAAATAAGTAAAAGGAAAAAACTCAGATCAAGTCAGAGCAGACCCTTCACTTTGAAAGCGATCATACTATTCTCCATGATCAATCATTTTCTTTGTCCATCAAAGAAGCAAACATGTTTTGAAAGCTTCAAGGTTTGCATATGATTTACATTAGTTGTTACATTTAGCTTTTAAAATGTTCATGGCTTCTTCTCTGCCAAGTTGTGAGAATGATTAGGGACTAAGACTGGTGAATAAAAAATAAAATTAAAACAATTACCTGTCTGATGAATAAATATTAACTCCATATGTTTGTCTATTCTATTGTAACTCCATACTAAGATGGATATTCTAGCAAAGCTAGACTACGCACAAAAGTTCTCAAATCTCTATACAATAATACTATTAGTTTGGTTTCATAGATAAGTTGCTAGAGAAACTTCTGTTTTTTTTTTTTTTTTTTTAGGATTTGGATTTTTGGAATTGCAGCTACAATGTAATAATCTAACCTTAAGATTATGAATCTCATTTATTTGCAAAATTAATGAATTGTTGCGTCCATCTTAGTAAAACTCTATTGAAAATAGATGCGCAGTTGGAAGAGAAAACACTACAGGGTAATCAATGCTTCGCTCAAACTACCTGCCAGGTATTCTGTTTTGTCAGCCAACTTGTCCACAGGATCGCTTTGAAGTCCCGAATCACCACCTTCTTCCTTTTGGTACGATCAAAGGGGACAATCTGGCAAAAAAAAAACAGGAAACTGTATGAAACCGTATGAAAGCAATTCAAATCAGAACAATTTAGGGTCTTCCAACAGTATGAAACCGTTTTCCAAAACTAACTATTAAAATACTTGGAAAGCAGTTTACTTTTTCATTCTTCTTGGTTGGAGCTTTTATGGACTGCAGCTTTGTCCTGACTCTTGTATTCATTTTCCAGGCTTGTATTTATGTCTGCAAGACAGTGATCAAACAAATTGAATAACTTCATCACTGTCAAGTAGTCCACAAATTCAATTGTAGATAAATCACTTCTATTAACCAAATTCAATAGATTCACTACTGCAAATTAATAAAGGGGTGAAGATCTCTTGATGCAAGAAAATGCAGATAACTAAGGACTGGAGAAGCCAAATCCATCCTATGACACTTGCAATATGAGTTTGATTTCAAGTGAGAGAAAACAAACAAAACAAAAGATAAAATGGAAAAGAGCACAACTATTGACTGGAATTACTACTAACCTGTACTCAAAATCACCATCAGCATTGCGGCTCGAACTAATGAAGATCCCATCTGCTACCATTTTCCCTCCAAGTTCACTGAGGCAATAATCCAGGAGATCATCCACAAAACCTCCACTGGACTGGTTAACAGGGACAGCAGCAGACTGTGCTGAAGGTGACAGAGCCAATGACATTGTCCCATCTGGCCCATACTTCCTCGGCCTCCCTCCCTTCCTCTTCATTGGCTCACCACCCATGTTCATGTTAAGCTGCCCAGATGACATAACAGCACCAGCACCAGTTGAACTGTCCCCCGGAGCAGCAGCTCCAGCAGTGGACCGGTAAGGCTTTCCATCTTCTTGAAGGATGTAGTTCCCTCTTTAGTCCAATATTAAAGTTACAATTTTTATTTTTAAGTCAACAAAGGAACCTAATCAATTCAACCAAGTCATCTCCAGTTCTCAACAAAAACAAAAACTTAGAAGCAATAAGCAATGTGCAAACGTACTGAATTCTGCTTGGTCAAGAAAACCCAAGTAAATAAACGAAAATGGAACCCAGAAAACAGAGGAATATCTGATCCTATATTGTTTAGGACTTCACCAGAGAAGTGATATACATTTATAAAATTATAGTAAAAGAGTTTCAAGTCAATTGCGTAAAGTAAGAGTCAATATCAATTTCCAAAGTCCAAACAAACAAAACAGTGAAAAAGCTCCAACCCAGACCAACTTATCAACCTAAATTAAAATGGAAACAGGGAATACTAATGAAGTTGTAAAAATTGCAAGATTATATGCAGATTAGCATCACCTTAAAAACTGGAAACCTTAACTTCTGACGGAATTCCTATATTACTATTTACATTGTCTTAAAGCTTTGTAGTAGTGCTAACCTTGACTCATACTTCTCCTAACTTCAATAGCTATATATAGTACCGAGCAGTTGTGTATCCATTTCAAAATATACCTCAATATTGGACAGACTCCTCGAAAGCTCGAAATCAAAAACACATAAACATACACAGCCACCACAAAATTTCTTCACTCTTTCAAAATTGTTCCAGGCCAAAATTTCAAACTTAGTTCGGATGCTTCAAGAAATAAAAAGAAAAGGATTCAAATAAAAAAGCTAACACAGTGTATAACTATAAGTAATGCATCTAAGATGAAATCATGTGTGCATGTGCTATGTTTGATAGAGTTTTAACTGCATATAAGTAATTCTTTATCTACGTGCAGAGTTAAACCCAAAAGCTATCAGCTTTAAGTAAATTGCATCACCAAATTGAACAAAGAACTTAGTATTGAATAAAACTCCAAATTATAAAGCCAGGAGTAAATACAAAGAATAATCACACCGTAAAGTTATAGTCTTTAGCAGCATTACCATGATCCAACCAAACCCAATACCTTTTACTTAACTAAACCTCCATAATAGCATCTACACAGAATGAAGAACTCAACCTTGATCAAATGGATATCCTCCTTCCTCCTTTTCGATAGGCCCTAGTAGATTAGGCAAATGCAATTCCTCAATAAGCTTCTCCGATTTCAATTGGGCTATTCTGGAGGTCCTGATTCGGGAACGGCGTCGACTTCAAGAAAGAGGAGAATCGGCAGAAGGCACCGATGCTGAGGTTTAATCAGCTTGATTCGATCTCTCCTTCCCAATTTCTGTGTCTCCTCTTCTCATTTGGGTTCTAACCGTTCTATGCGGCTGAAAATACTCTCATCTCTTTTTGTTTTACGTTATCTCATATATCACGTGCAAGGGTGAGTGTAGTAAAACAAGTTTTACTGCAACCTAGACGTTTTTTTGGCTTAGGATCCTAACAGCGCGTATTTTGCACGCAGAGTTGGAGACCCTAGGTGAGCACCCACCTGGGTGGGTAGAAGAAGCTCCGTGGTTTAACATTTGTTAAATTGTGTGTTCTTCTAGTCTTTGTTAGTTTGATGGATGAAGATTAAAAGGTGTTTATCATTTTTAAAATCAGCCTATTAATATATAGAATAAACTTAATCAATATGCTTCTTAATTTAACCAATGCGAAAAGGCTAAAAGAGAATAGAACAAACATATATAAGAAAGAGCTTGATACTGTTCAATTCAATTCTCAACATGAACAGGACAATAGATAATAATATCTATGTCAATAAAAATAAAAATAACAGACGGGTACAAAATCATACTGTGTATGCAAAATCAAGACCATATATACAATATCACATGTTCTTGTAAAACTCATGGAAATTCGCTAACAAAAAATCATCAAGAAAACTACTCAAGAGACAATAATGAATCGAATAGTAGTAGTAAATTATATCATAAACAGATTAAGGTAATTAAAATGCCAATGGAATGAAGAACATGTCCATAAACTGATCAAGACCCTCGACCTACATACCTCGGACTGCAGTGACGTCATGTAAGACTGTGGATTTCCATCTTATACGTGCACCTGATGTTGAGTAAAAATTCAATAGAAGGTAGGATACCATTAGAGATTAGCAATATGGAGAGTTTGGAAAAAGCTCAATTTATCCCTCAACCATCTTTTCGGTTCCATTAATCCAAAAAGTTTTGAAACCATGCACGGGCTGATGTATGTTGACATATCCTACAGTGACTTGGAAGGTCCCCTTCCAAACAACAAAGCATTTCATTTTGCTCCTCAAGACGCATTATAAGGGAACAAGGGATTTTGCAGCAACGTTGGAGCTTTGCAATTGCAACCCTGCAATACACATAGTTCAAAAAAGGACCAAAAAGTGGTATTTGTGGTCTCATTCGTTCTCGTGGCAGTACCTGTAGTTCTGTCTATTTGCTTCATAATTGTGTTACTAGCATACACAAAAATGGAGCATCGGTACCAAGAAAAAAAATAGCTTGTGAATGATTTCTTTTTCAATACTGAACTTTGATGGCAAGACTATATGAGGAAATCATAAAAGGCAACAGAAGATTCTGATTCCAAATATTGCAAAGGGAGGACATGGAACTGCATACAAAGCAAATTTATGCTCTAGTCAACATAGAGGCTGTGAATTAAGGAACTCAATCTGCTACGAAATGAATACAAAAACTTTCAAAAGGAATTTCTAAATGAAATAAGAGCACTAACTGAGATACGACACAGAAACATTGTTACGCTTTATGGTTTCTGTTCACATCAATGACACTCATTCCTGGTGTATGAGTATCTAGAAAAGGGTAGCTTGGACAAAATTTTGAGCAAAGATGTCTAAGCTGAAGAATTTGGGTGGAGTAGAAGGTAGGGTGAATACTGTGAAAGGCGTAGCTAATGCATTGTCTTACATGCACCATGATTGCTTGCCAGCAAGGCATAGCTCAAGCAAAAACAATTTGTTAGCTGCCAAATATGAGACCTCTGTCTCCTACTTTGGCACAGCTAAGTTCTTAAAACCAGACTCATCACATTGGACTGGCCTTGTAGGAACATATGGATTTCTTGCACCAGGTAATATTGTTTTTCCTCTCTTCTGCATAATTCATTTTATTAGCTTCAAGAGAGTATTTGTTTCCTTTTTATCCTGTTTTATCTTTCATTCTTTACTTTTCCATGACAAGGGAGGAAACATTTGTTGGTGTATATGCTTTTTTCGTCATAACCTCCTAATTCCATTTGAAAAATGGAAATGTAGCTTCTAATTGCTCACCTCCTCACTCTCTTGTCTAAAGAATCTTTTTCCAAGACTTAAGTCTCTGATATGTTATGCATGATTTCAGTTTTAATTCCATTGTAGACATCTAGTATGCTTATATCAATATACTGATAATTCCACTTCTGTGAGTTTTTTCTATGCAGAGCTTCCGTATACAATGGTGGTTTTTTTTTTTTTTTTGAGAAAAGGAGATAAAATCATTCAATTATCCATGGCCGGAAGGCACGTACATCGAATGCTGTCTTACACCAAAATCATACATGGTATAAGCTACCAGGCAAAGGACAGGTGACCCTCACTGTTAACACATGCGCTCACTTATTGAGCCTATATACAGGAGATCAAATCCTCACTACAAAATCTCTCTTATGAAAAGTAAACCTAGTCGCCTAGAAACCTCAATTGGTGTACAACTAGAGGAGAACTAAGAAGCAAGTAGTAAAAGACTCAAAACTCAAGTACTAGGCAAGGAGACCCGGGACACAAAAGCTTCCCATGCCCTTGTCTCAAGATTCCTCCGTCATAACTACTCAAGAGGATTTGCTAGAGGCACAAAAGTGCGTGGTTCCCTAACAAAAGTAGAGAGTAATACAAACCTAGGATTCCCAAAGCAAGGAAAGAAGACTTTTAACACTAACTAAAGAAAACTAGATAAAAGGCAAGGCCCACAGACCCCAACCCAACTTCAGCCCATAATAGGCCCACAGCCACTGCCAAAGCCCAGAGAAAGCAAACCCAGAAGATGGCCGTCCCCAACCCTTCCCGGCCCTAGACCAGCCTTGCCGCGCCTCCACCCCGTCTCCTCCACTGATGTAGGACAGAAAGACGTCGTCACCGCCGGACCACCAGCTAGAAACACCACCAATCATCATCCCACACCAGGCTGCACCCTGAACTCTGCGCCATAACCAAGCCGGCAACCCGATCACCGTCGACAACCAGTCGAGCCAACATCATATCCAATCCGTAAAAGTGGCCTTCCGAATGCCGACCGTCACCCGATGCCGCTACTCCCCAGCAGAGCCCCGAGTCCACTCCGATCCAATCTGCAACCACGGCTCGACTACGCCATCCACCGAGAAAAGGAGGGTAGGACATCCCCGGATCTCCTCCTCCAAGCCTGAAGCACAGCCTTAATTACCCGTCCGGCCGCACCCAACGTGCGTTGGCAAGGCCAGAGGCCGTCACCATTGCCGGGGCATAGCCGGACAGGCGCTAGCACAATGTCGGCGGCTAGAGTGACAGAATAGTCGCTAGGGTTGCTAGAGATTTTTTTGACCCAAGAGAATTTTTAATTGGCCTTCCGTATACAATGGTGGTGAATGAGAAATGTGATGTTTATAGCTTTGGAGTGGTGACATTGGAATTAGTTATGGAAAGGCAACCGAGAGATTTTTTTTCTCATCTGTGTATCATCAGGGTCCTCATCATCATCACCAACTGCATTAGCTGCGCATCAGATGCCAACTGGGGATGTTTTGGACCAATGCATTTCTCATCCTACACGTACATCAAGTTGCAGGGAAAGTGCTCACTCTTGTGAAGATTGCATTTTCATACTTAAGTGCAAATTCTCGTCCAACAACGCCACAAGTTTCTCAACAACTGGAAACTCAGAGGCCGGCTCTGTCAAAGCCATTACTTCTGATAACATGTGGTGAACTGCTAGCTCATAATGGGTTCACTAACTGATAAATCGAGTATCAGAAAATATTTACTGTCTATGTATTTCAGCTCCTATGATCCTTCGTTTAAGATGATCTTATCTTGTGTACTAATATTCTAGGTTACAGAAACTTGTTTGGTTTCACAAATAAATGTATCAGAATCAAAACTCGTTACATTGTTCATGTACGTAATCTTGATTCGATCTACCACTTAATTAAATCTTGGTGTGTTCTGTTCTACCAATTCCTTCTATAACAATTTTTCATATCCAACAAAAGGTAACAAGAAAATACAGAAACATCATACCATACAATAATCTTGAATTTGCACCAATCCAAGAGAGACGGAAACATTGAACTGAAATTAAAGAAGAAGAAAAAAGTAATTATGAAGGTGATGGGCAAATAAAATTACGCAGTTGAGTTTTGGATTGCAAAACAGGGAGTGGGAAAGGGAACCTCAGCCGCATGAGAGTGAGTGAAGATCCCGGAGCAGTAGTACTGCAATGTGTATTGCTAAAAGGAACTGCGACGATTTGCCCTAAGATTGATTAATCTTTTCCAAGTTTTTACTCAGATCTCTAATTTTTATTTCGCTTACTTTTCTTGTTTTGGCGGTTTGAATACGGGTTCGTAGGCTCATTGTTTTGGAGGCAGGACCAGGACAACAGGTCACCCAACTCCACCTTTTATCTTTTTTTTTTTTTTTTTTGAAGGGAGCTTAAGAACCTCTGAAGGACACCCTCTAAGGCTCTAACAAATAAAACACATTACTTCATAAACAATAACAAAGATTAAATACAAACCTTAGAATATAAATAGAAAATAAGAAAACCTAACCTCTTTACCTCTGGAGAGGGAGTTTTCTCTCCTGCCGCCCTCTTCAGCTGGCAACGGAGATGCACCTTCGATCAGGAAGGATGGGCTCACCATTCTCATTAACAAATAAATAAATAAATAATAATAAAAAGTACAAAAATAGAATAGCAAATTAATGCTTTTTTTGTTTTGTTTTGTTTTTTTTATAGAAAGGGAAAATCGTCCAAACAGTGTCTAAATTTTTCCGGACTATTAACTTTCATACCTATATTTTGAAAAATATCAAAATTGTACCTAAAGATTTAAGCCCGACCCAATTTTTGTACCTAAGAACAATAAAAACATTAACCCTGTTAACTTTTGAGGGATAAATCTAGTACTTCATGTGGTTTAGGATAAGATGCAGAGCTTCACAGGGAACTCTTTACCTGGTCCTGGCTCTCAATCTCCTCGAGCCACCCTGAAACTCCTCGCCTAGCTCATCCTCTTCGTCTCCATCACTTACATCGTCTACACCCTCAAGCTCGTAATCCACCTCACACACCGCCTATGATGACGTCGACAACCCTTTCTCCACCTCCCACTGCTCAAGATCTTCGATTTTAGATCCATGACGCTAGCCATCGTCTTCCACTTGAAGTCAATTCTGCTTCGTCAGCCATGATCTTCGATTATGTAATGCTTACAGACTAAGGTCAGCTCCTCTAGTTTTCAATTCGATTTCGAGCAAATGTGTATTTTTATTATATGAATTTATTTCTGTTTTAGACGTGTTATGTCCCCCAAAATATCTCGAAGTAACCTAACCACCAGTGACGGCGAAGAAGAAAGGCATTATCGGCTGCATAAGGCTCATAAGAGGCATGAGGGTCATAAGCGGTAGAGGCCTAATAGAATGGAGAAGAAGAAGAAGAAGAAGAAGAAGAAGAAGAAGAAGAAGATGATTGGGATGAAGTTAGAGGAGGAGGAGGCTAACAAATTGTTTTCGTCGGCAGCTTGAAACCTAGCGTCCCTTACGGCATTGGGGCATTCGGATTAGACTCAGTTGTTTGACACATGGATGTTTATGGCTTTGAAACGTAGCAGCAGCCAGAGGACGAGGACAAGTACAAGGACAATTTAATCAGGAAGATGGTTTCTCTCTAATTCTCTCTCTCTCTCTCTCTCTCTCTCTCTCTCTCTCTCTCTCTCTCTCTCTCTCTCTCTCTCTTTCTCTCTCTCTCTCTCTCTCTCTCTCTCTCTCTCTCTCTCTCTCTCTCTCTCTCTCTCTCTCTCTCTCTCTCTCTCTCTCTTACAGGAGCTGTGTGGATTGACGTGTGTGTATGTGAGTGAGTGAAGCAGTGTGACTGGGATTGTTGCGTTGGGAAGAAGAAGAAGAGTGGTGGAGTCCGGTTTGGGCTTTGCGAGCTGAGATTGGTGCTCCGGCCACTGAATTCAAGGCTTTGCTGGCTTTGCGAGCTTTGCGATGTTGATGGTGATGCCAGGCGCACACTCCTCTGGCATCGATCTCGTCGTACTTCTTGGGGGCCCTATTCCCCATGGAGGCCAGGGCCATGGTGAGGGTGGTGGTTAGGGTATTCTGTGTTGGTATGTTTCTGCTTCCTAAACATGAAAGTGTTTGCTTGTGATTCAATTGATCAATGAAAAGTGCAGAAAGCGGATCGTGAAATCCAACAGCTCTCTTCTCCACTCTTAGATTCACTGTACTGAAATACATGAAGTACCAATTTTACCCCTCAAAAATTAACAAGGTTAACGTTTTTACTGTTCCTAGGTACGAAAATTGGGTCGGACTTAAATCATCAGGTACCATTTTGATATTTTTCAAAATATAGGTATGAAAGTTAATAGTCCGGAAAAATTCAGACACTATTTGGATGATTTTTCCTTTATAGAAATCGATATCATTACTATAAGTACTTACATTAGGAAAGTCCAAGTCTCTTAGGAATCCTATTCTAAGTAAAAGTAACTCATTATAAATCTATTTTGAGCCCACTATTTTTAGTGAGCTTATAAACAAAGAACAAATTTCGTGTCTTCTAGGGAAAAATCATTGACTAGCCCTCTGGTCGCCTACATGCAATTATGGTGCAAATTAGAATACTACTTCCTAGCAAACAAATACACCAATCACATTCAGGACAATTACCAACTCCTATAGAAGTCATAATCCAAATCGATTGACACTTAAAAACCATACCCAGACCCAAATTGCCCAAGAATATCCAAACACTTGGGTTGGGCCAGCCCAAAACACTAAATGATAAATGAGGGTGGCAAAATACCCTTCTTTAAAGCCCAGAAGACAAGCCCAAGCCTAAGCAAGAGAAAGACTAGTAGAAGGACAAGCCTGCATCCTCTACCAAATTATCACTGGCGCCATCTCCGGAGACCGACCCTTCCAGCACATCGTTGCCGAATGTCGATTTGCTGCACCTCTTTGTCGCCACTAGGAACAATAAGTTTCACCAAGATCATAGTTGGATCTCGACCACACGGGAAACAACTCCCACCCTCCGGCTTCATTAGACTTGCAACAATTCAAATTTTAGCCTTGCTTTTGCCGCTCCTACTCTTCCTCTTCAGCAAGGTCGACGATGTCGAAGAGATGGCTAACACCATGGGTGTAACTACTATAGGGCCAGGATGATCAATTAACCCTTCTCATTTTTTAAAAATAAATATGATTGGTTGAAATATTTGGATAGTGACCCTTCTACTTTTGTCTTGACTTGTCTCACCTTCCATTTATATAACTAAATCTCCAATGATTGATTATTGTGGTTGATCGGAGTAATATTTTCTATGTTTTTAGTATCATTTTCCCTACATTTTACTTAGTTATCCCATTAACAATGTCATTTCTAACTTACTTTGTTGTATTTAGGTAGAAATGAACTTCAACAGCAGGAAATGAGCTAAAAAGATGCAGAAATGAGGAAATGGAGTTTTCCTGGTCCAACTAGGAATCCCAGTCAACGCAGGAATCCTGATGAGGCTAGAAAACCTGAAGGCATTAGGAGATCACATGGCTTGAAGATATTATGGGAGATTAAATCTGATTTTTGCATGAAAAATCAAGGAGATTACGTTGAGAAAATCTTGGGAGAGTTTCATGGGATTGTGCAACAAGAAAATGCTCAAAACAAGTCCAGATTCGTTCCTAAATTCCCTCAAGATATGTTGGCTGAAATTAGAGAATAAAATCTGCAATTTTAATGTGAAAATCAAGAGAAAATCAAGGGGAGGATGTTAAGGATAAAGCCATGGAGAGATTTAAGGGAGAAAAGGTCCAAAATGAGTCCGGATACATTGTCTAGGTTCATGCCTAGATATTTGACCGAAAATTGTGAATAAAATCATATTAAATCATGGGAAAATCAGCAACAAAATATTAGGGATTGATTTTGGAGCTTTTTTAATTGGTTGGATGACATAGCAGAGCTGACGTGGCGTTATCTGATTGGCTAATGCTGTGTGGATCAATCTTGAAGACTTGAAGACTAAGTTGCCATCCTCCTATAAATAGGAGCATCAACAACGACCACTGAACACATTCTCTCATTAACAATATCATCAAACCCTGAATCAAATACGCAATCCTCTCCTTTTCTCTCTCAAAATTTCATCATCCTCTCTTCAAGTCAAGAAGTCGTGATCAAGCTCCATCAACATCTCCTTGCCTCCACCACCTTTGAAGCTTTCTTGCGTTCTTGAGATCTTCAAAAGTGTAACCATGTCCTTTTCTAGTTTAATTTCGGTTTTCTTTTCTTGTAATTCAAAACAGATTTTTGTTTTGTTATTTTAGATGTTTCGAATTCTTGTTAGATTAAAGTTTGGATGTTAAAGATTGATTTCCAATAACCATGAAGCAAGTTTTGTTTTAGGCTTTTCATATTATAATTTTCAGTTTCATATATGTCATGATTGTTTGTTGATTTTGTGCTTCAATCCCACCTTTTATGTGATTATGTTCTTTGGTGCGCAACTTAGAATTATAAGCATGTAATTGCATCCAAATTAAGATATGCTAGCGTTCTAGATCTTAATTGCTAAGTGGAAAACCTATAATTCCTTAGGTAAATCAACAATGAGCTTTGCATGATAAGATTAGCGTTCTAACTTGTCGTCTTTGCTTAAATCAATCAAACTTCCACATGTTCTTAATGCGTTAATTGTGTTTTGTTGGGGAATTGATCACTCACTAGCTTTGCATGATTAATAGGGTTAATTATGGTGCGTTCATCTAGTTAATCTAATTAAGGGAAGTAATAAGAACTTATGCATGCGTTCATGGTTTGTTCTTGATTGATTTCTTTCTATGATATGTTTGATTCGAAATTATGTTTGATAATCTACTTAATGTGTTAATGGTTGTTCATTATATCTCTACTTCCTCCATTCATCTACTTCTACTTTGATTCAGATTTGTTTGATAACTTGTATAATATTTAGTAGTTAGATTTAGACACAAACTTTCGAAATCCCCTCTTAATTCTTTGTAATTTTCGTAGATATTGTATTTCTATAATTAATATTCTTTTCTTGACGTATAAATGACAGGAGCACCCTCAATCCCCGGATAGAACGATCCCTACTTGCTATATACTAACAACTGTCAATAGGGTTAATTTTGAGAACTCATTTCGAGCTCATCAGTGGTCCCAGAATATGAGGTATATAAATATAGTAAATCCTTTATAGAAGTTTTAAATACACACCCCTAATTACTTAATACACACTCCATACTTAATACACTACCCATTTAATTTCTCATTCTAATATTTTACTAAATACACAACCCAAAGTACCTAAAATATCCTTAATCTAAAAAATCATGAAATATCCTAAAGTACCTAAAATATCCTTAATCTAAAAAATCATGAAATATCCTACTTTTTTACTATATTAGGATTACTATTTAATATGATTAGTATATTCTATTATATTGACGTTTTGTAAATGACCATATTGATTACTTGTGTTTGTTATTGAGAAATCCATAAAGATTTATTATTGTTCCCTTTAAATAGATGCATATAAATAGGTTTTGTGTTATTTGAGCTCACATCCACCAAACACCATGTTAATCAAGTATAAAATTATGAGTTGAACATTCAACTAAAACTATATCAGGAGTGGAAATAAAAAGTTGTCATTAGAGCAACTCCAACAGCTTCCCCATATTTTGATTTTTCTCTACTTTAGGGAAAAATGAGGCTCATTTGCTCCAACAGATTCCCTATAATTATCTCTATTTTAGAGAAAGTGAGGAAAGAGAAAACCAAATTCCTTATATTTACAGCAATCTCTAAAATTTAAAGAAGAATATGGAGATTTTAGAGATTGCTGTAAAATAGAGAATCTGTTGGAGGTGGAGAAGAAAAAGATGCTAAAGCTTTGACTTTTGCTTCTCTATTATACATAAATTATAGGGAAACTGTTGGAGTTGCTCTTAGAGGGATCAAACAAATTAACAATTACAAAGTTTTTTCACATGTGATGTTTTATATTAGAAAATAAATTGATTAATCATAACTCTTAGAACAAAAAAGGAAATTAACTAAAAAATGGGAGTAAAATGATATGTTTTAAAAATATTTAATGCCATTGACTTTGAAATTCTAAATATTATGGTTTCTAACCTCATTTAATTACAATTTATTTAAGGAAAAATTAAATTAGATAGTTTCTAAATTTATTCTTGTATTAAATTGGGAGGCCATGTATAGAAATTTTTTGTGTTTATCTAACTATTTATACATAAATACTTAAATAGAATAATATAAGGAAAATATGACTATTTTTTTTTTCTTTTAATGCATAGATGTCTGTTTTGGTCATTTAACCTACCTACAAAATCTAATTTAAAATATAAAATAATAGGGATGTGTATTAAGTGATTAGGGGTGTGTATTTAAAATTTCTCAATCCTTTATGGTAGAAATCAAAAGATGAAAAAAATCATGATCTTATATTTTCTTCTTTTTTTTGTCCCCTTATTCCTTTCTTCTCAGCCATTTCTTTTTCTTTTACTTTATTTCTTGAGTTCTTCTCATTTGCAAGGGGGTCAACAACTCATTCAATTTTACTCACTTTTTTTTTAATTTACATGTATATACTAAGTTATATAATATAGTTTTAGATATATAGATAGTAATTTTAGTGTGTCTTTCTTTCTTAAGTTTTGACCCTCCTAGATAAAGTTTCCAACTACACCACTAGCTTACTCACACTACTAGAATAACTCAATCACACGACAGCCATCAGACGACACATGAGTTTTTGCTGTTGTCTGAGTTAGTCAGACGACAGATTTTTTAAACCTGTCGTCTCACTTCTACTCATCCAACACATGATCCTTTGGTAAATTTGAGAGATTTCAGACAACACTAACAAGGATATATGTTGTCTGAAAAACGGAAAAAAAAAACAAACAAAATTTAATTTACATTTATTTTTTTCCAACTCAAAACACTCAAAACCTAGCAGCCTTTGTGAAAAACCCGTTTCCCTCCCTTAGCTAAAATTTTAGGTCACTCTCCCTCCCAAATCGCTCTCAGCCTCTCTCTCACTCACTGTAGCTCAGTTTCAGTCGATACACTCTCAATGGGTTATCTCTGTCGATCTAGACTGACTTTAGTCTTTAACCTCTATCTCTCTCTCTCTCTCTCTCTCTCTCTCTCTCTCTCTCTCTCTCTCTCTCTCTCTCTCTCTCTCTCTCTCTCTCTCTCTCTCTCTCTCTCTCTCGTAAGTTCTTCTTGGTTTTTCTTACTTCAATATAAGATTCATGTTCTTCAATTTTTCAAATCGAAAAAAAAAAATTGGGTTTTGATCAATGAATTAAAAAGCGAGCCTTGAGGCGCGCCTGAGGCTCAAAAAGCGAAAATCTGGCCTGAAATTGAGCGTGTTTCAATGGCTAGGCGATGAGGCTGCTGAGGCTTGGACAAAGGCGTGAAAGGCTTGCAAGGCGACGCCCAAGGCGTACGCGCAGCAACAAATGAAAAATGACGTTGTTTTAAAATGGATCGGGTTTAAAGCATTTCTAGGTCGCGACCCCAGAGTATTCGATTGTTGGAGAGCCGATTTCAGCCCTGTCTCTTCCAAAAGGTAGCAAATTCGATCCGTAACCCAGAGTTCGAGTTAGGAGTTAGATTTCAATTCGCTGCAGGCCATTTGAAGGTATGATTCCAATTGATTCCATTATAAATCTTGAAAATAGTGTTTGAACTTTGATTCGCAACAGGCTATATTTATCTGGGTTTGAGTTGTTCTCGTGTAGACAATCATATATGTATCTGGATCTGAGTAAATGTCTTACTTTTGGGCATCATTTGTTGATGGGTTGATTGCATAACTGCTATTTCTAGTATGAGCTGTTCAAACTTACGTGATCTTGGTACTTTGGTTACTGGAAATCCTGGCTTCATTGACTTCAGAGTGGCTCCTCTGTCAAAATTTGGGACCAAGGATAACTCTTAGGTGCAATAGTTGTCAACCAATTCAAGACAATATGTATATTTCCTGGCAGTTCATTGATCTTCCTGATAATCCTGCTGCTGCTGTTGGATTTCAGTTCAATCTTACTGCAAGGAGTCATGCTAATAAAAGACATCTGAGTTTTGTTAGTGGAACCCTAAAGAATGGAAGTACTTTGGATGATAGACCAGTTACATTCAGAGGGAGTAATACAAATATATTGAAATTCAGTTTATTTCCGCGGATATACCATAATCTACATGATCTAAGGCTCATCCAACCTTTGTTTCATGCGTTTGTACTGGGTTCATTCTTTAATGACACAAGTCAGCTCCAAGCATCCCTTCAAAGGCCTAAGGATGGAATACTTAACACCACATTGTACATCAACTTCCTCTCTGACTACATTGTGGAGATGGATAAGCAAAATATTTAGGTAACATGTGCTTCCCTTAAGTAAACAAGATCCATCCTTTCAGTATGTTCTATGTTAATTCTACCCATAGTAACCTGCA
This sequence comes from Rosa chinensis, assembly GCF_002994745.2. Taxonomy (NCBI): domain Eukaryota; kingdom Viridiplantae; phylum Streptophyta; class Magnoliopsida; order Rosales; family Rosaceae; genus Rosa; species Rosa chinensis. The sequence continues at coordinate 64,771,421 of NC_037094.1, forward strand.
ATTTTTGTGGTTCTGTTTGTTTTAATTTGATCTTTAGTTCTCCTATTCTGCTGTTGCAATCTTTCCTTAATCCCAATTTGCCAACAGATGATTTTCTTGTTGCCACATGTCTCAGTTGAAGTTCAGTTTTTAATTTATGTAATGTTATTGCTCTCTTTATTTGTATGTTACGATCTAATTTTTTTCTTCTACCTTAAAATGCAGTGAGCTTCCTTGCTGATCTTGGCAGCTTGTATTGCATCTCCATTGGCATAATTTTCTACCTTCTGGTGCAAGTATGATACTTGACCCTCAAAGTTTTGCTTTGTTTTTCATCACTATTTTCATGCTTACGAAAAGTTTGGTTTGTGTTTATGAGGTGTTTATTCTGTGGAGTCTGGACTACAAGTGATACTCATTTTTGAGTTTTTGTTGTTTTGTGTTTCTTTTAGAAGTTGCCGGGTGGATCTTCTTGGACATTGGATGTGTTCACTGAAGCATTTGTTGGAAAGTTGAAGTCATATCCTTTCATTTAGCTTATGGTATATTTTTTTCTGTAACTTTTTCCTAGAATGATATAAAAATAAACTCCCCGGTTGAGTTGATTTTCTTAACACCTATGCTACATTTGCTGATAAGATTTTTGGCTTGAAAAGTATAGCTGCATATCGCAGCGGTCTGGAAATTAGTACACATATCTAGCCTCTGCTTATCCCCAGGTGATATTTGCAGTTTCGTTGAATTAAAATAGTCTTTTGGGCATTGAATGTAAACTGGCAGGTCATTGAGGATGATAAGCGTTTTCACATACAGGTCTACCTCGACTTTAGCTTGGCTATACCCAAGCTTAGTGTCCAAGGGATGGTATCTTCACTAAAAGAACTTTTGGAGCTTGCTCCAATTAAGAAGGTAACAGTATATCTGGTTTTCAGTTGTTAGTTACTTTTCTTTCAAGAATGCATTTGGTTCTTCAATGCATATCTGAATCAAAATTTATTATACCTTACTATACTTGGTTTCTCAAGACTGAAATTTGCTCTCTCTTATTTCAAGGAAACAGTACAGAGACTTAGAGAATTAGTTCAGTTTGGAGATTTCAGCTTCTTCAAAGTTTGTGGTTACGTTTTGGTTGGACATGAATAGCTAGTACTTTGAATTGATATGTAAGAAATAGCTAGTACTTTGAATTGATATGTAAGAAATACTTCATACAATTGGGTACCCTATTTGTAGTTTCGGTGTGTTTTGGCAATGTATGACAATGATGTGCTAGTAAATGACATTTGAACTAATTTGTATTTCGTATTTGCCTATTTCCAGAAATCAGTTGTGCTTATTCAATTCAAACAACATATATAAGGCTATTAACTGTGGTAGTGCAATATCATCAGACCACACATAAATTTACGAACACATAATATCTATTGTCTGAGGAACATTCAGACAACAGTTTTAATAAAGGAGACATTGTGTGCAATTCCTTGCAACGACATAACCAAACTATCACTGATGTCTGAGTTTTATTCAAGATAACACATGCATCCAACACATTGTTATCTTAATGGAATTTCAGACAACATTATCATCCAACAACATGTTATCTTAAATGAACTTCAGACAACAGAAACAAAAATTACGTGTTGTCTGAGGTTCATTCAAGACAACAGATGCAACCAACACATTGTTATCTTAAATGCTTTCAGACAACATTTACATCTAGCAACCTGTTATCTTAAATACATTTCAGACAACAGAAAAAAAGTATGTGTAGTCTGAGGTTCATTTCAGACAACAACATTCACATATTGTTGTTGTTGGAGATTCATCAGACACAACACAACATTCAGGAAATAGTTGTCCTAAAGTAATTTCACTCAACACCAAAATAACAAGCTGTTGTCTAAGTCAACACACATAAGATTTTGGATAAATTCAGACAATAAATATTTACTTATATGTGTTGTGTGACTGAGAAACAGACAACTGTTATCGACAGTTATCTGAATGAAGTCAATCAGACATCAGGCTACTAGACAACAGCAGGTTTTTCATTCAGACAACAGTCGTTCGACAGTTGTCTGATTAACTTTGTGGTATAGTGTCACAATCAAATATAAACATAGGGAGCAGCCAACTCTTGCCGACGGCACCACAAATCCACTGCAGATTGGATCACCGCCACAACGATCAATCTACAACCAGACACTCACCAAACAGGTCTGAAGTCTCCAATACCCCTGACAAAAAGCCTCCCCACTGCTAGATCAGACAAAATGGCTTGGATTCATAGGAAATGAAAGCTTGTGTTCTTTGTCCAAACATCTATCAGCAACTGATTTCAATTAATTAACCAGTTTTTCAGCAATGGATTCGATCTTCCATTGCTATAATTTATACTGGAATTCAATCAATGTAGTTTATGTCCTTTGATTTTTTTTTTTTTTTTAAAGGAGGCTGGTGCAGCTGCCCTCAAGTCTTGATTAATGAAAATGCAGAATACAGGAAATGAGACGTGAAGCCTGAATCCCAAATTACAATTAGCATCGAGAGAACATCCTGAAATAGTACCAATAATCGCTACAAAATCTATGTATTCTAAGAAGCACCAATTAGCTAAGAGTGCACGAATGGCTACTCTATTCGCTTTGACATAACAGTGACATACTAAAAAGATAACTCTATCTCAAAGAAGCATCATTACAAATAGCATAGATTTCCTACTATGCTGCCTCACCGAAGTAAATCCGGAGACACTTTGTTTCATCCTGCCACTAGAAGGTTGCATCAATTTGATCATGCATATAGCTTGCTGCATCGCTAGACCAGATAAGGCACACTGAGTGTGCATACTGGGACAACGCCCATATCGCCATACCTAATAGTGGTAGGGACTTACTGCCGGCATTAAGCCACATATTGCTAAATATAAAAATAAAAAAGCATTAAATTAAAAATAGAAAATAACATGGGTCCGGAGCCAAAGCCCAGACCCACAACCCACCAGGCCCAAGCCCAAGATGTGCAGAATCCACGACACCACCACCCTACCTGCGCCTTTCTTGTCATCCCATCACTAGCAGCCGCGACACCTACCTCACACCTGTCAAATGTGTTGCCCCCTTCCAAATCGAAGCCAAACCATCCTACCCAGATCGGATCCATCTGGTCCGACCTGAGCACAGTAGATCTCGGCATTGCCACCACATGGCCATCACCACCAGGCACCTTCCGCTCCTGCGTCACCACCTTGAGCCACGAACCAGACCATTTGCGCTACTCTCTGGGGCACGGCGACAATAGCCCAGCCATCCTACCATCTCACCGCTGCCTTTTCCTTGTCAGATTCCCCAAGCACCCAAGATAGTACTGTCGTTACGCTGCAACCCTTCCTCTGGCTGGACCACAGAAACCCGGACACAAGGTTCACTCTGGCTTGTCCAATGCTGCCACCGCGAGGGCGTGCCATCGGACCAGGCATGCTCTCTTCGACGGAAGATGGCTTCTAGGGTTTTGAGAGAAAAGTTTTCGGGAAAAAGCGAATATTATGTCCTTTGATTGGTTATAGAAAATCGATAACCAAGAAGACTGAGCTCAACAAATAATATGAAATTTGAATACAATGAATTTTTTGCCTAGCTAATTCAATCACATCCATGGGCGAACGCTTCTGTAAATGGGAACAAATATCAAGTCAAACCGTCACCAATCAAATATTCTTCCTTCCTCTTCGCTGAGGCAATTGAATATTGGAGTTTGAACTGGGTTCACATTCGTTGAATGGGTTCACCTCGATGTGAAAAAGAAGAAACATAATTAGAAATTATCATATTAATATGCTGAAATTATAGATATTTATAATACATAGTCATTCTTTTCTTCATTTTTCCTCATTTATTTATTTAGAAAGCATGGGCATATATGAAAGTTTGATGAAAAGATTGAGACAAACAAATATAATATAGAAAATAGTGTCCTTGATCCAAAGCACCAAAATGAGGGAAAATTATCCCACTTACCCCAGCAAGAAATTTTCATTCCCTCTTACCCCATTTAAAGTCAAATGACAACTTTATCCTTGACTTAATTACTGAATTACTTCCATGCCATCAATCTCTCTCTCTCTCTCTCTCTCTCTCTCTCTCTCTCTCTCTCTCTCTCTCAACGCCGCCGTCAGATTCAGATTCCTCCGCCGCTCTCACCAAGCTCACCACGTCGCCAAAAGCTGTAGAAGTCCAAGTTCGGGTCATCGTGCAGAAGATGAAGAAATGGTGGAGGCCAAGAGGTTTTGTCAGAGCTGGTTTTAAACAGAAGTGACGCCGGTTATGGACATCGTCTCCGAGCGCCTCCGACGCTAAGGTTGAGTTTCAGGTTAAAGATAACGACCTCTTTGGCGTTGAGATTATCGGCATCGCCTCGATCCCCGCCGCCGAAATCATTTCTGAAAAATTCATTTAAGGCTGGTATGAGATTATTGGACCCACCAAAAAACCTCCGAATCCTAATTGAGCTACTAAGATCGAGTTGAAGTTCACGCCCTCCGAGAAAAACCAGGTCTACAAGCACGGCATCGTCGGCGATCCTCACCCGGTACAGAATTGAGAAATTTAGGCGTCCATCTCTTCAAGTTTCCCAGTCCAGGTCTGCAACCGGGGAAAAGGAGAAGAGGGAGAAGACTTGGGTGCCCAGAGCATTTTCTGGGTGCCCAAATCAATTTTTTTTTTTTAAATGGAAAGAAAAAAGGAAAAAAAATAAATTATCAGGGGCAATACAGGACTGTTAAAGGTCTATTAGGGGGCAATAAACTTATTGAATTGATGTAATCTCCTTGTTTTTTTTTTTCTTTAATCAAAGTTTTATTTGTCTAATTTTAGGAAGATTAGTTCCAATTTCGATGATCGAAACATCTATTGGGGTGCAATAGACTTCTATTGGGAGGCAATAAACCTTTCCAGCGACCTATGATATCTCTGACAACCTCTTTGGGGACATCCGACGAGGTTTTTAGAAAATTCAGGTGGGCGGCAGACGGTGACTGAAATCCTGCGAAAATTGGCCGAAATCCGACGACCGGTGACCAGGCTTCGGCAAAGTCTCCTATGATTTTTCTCTCTCCCTCTCTCTCTCTCTCTCTAAGTAACAAAGGGGTGAGGGTAAAATGGTCTAAAGACAAAAAACAAAGCAATAAAAAAAATTAAACAAAAACTTAATGGGGTATTAGAGAAAACTTCCTTAGAGTGTTTTGGGTAAGCGGAGATTAAAAAAAACTTAACGAGGTAAGTGAAAAAATAAAATCCCTAAATAAAATCCCTCAAAAATATGCATTAATTAATTAACTAATTAAGTAATTAGTGCGGTGTATATGAAATTTCTCCTCTATCAAAATTTAAATAATTCTTGACCTGAATAGAAACAAATGTAGGAATATTTGACGTGGCGATGGTATCAATGGCCCTATATAGGAAAGACCATATATAGAAACAAAGGGTCACAACGTCACACTTATATTAAGGACAAACATCGAGTTTCTTACACAGAATACTGAAGATGTCGACCCTTACAGTCCCAGCACAAGTTCCTTCTCCGGCCGAAGACTCCGAGCAGCTCAAAAAAGCCTTCAAAGGTTTCTCCTTTTTATTTTAAATATCTGACATATCAATTTCATTTCCTGTTAAACTCATGCTTATTGACCAAATCACCGATCCCGTTGTTAGTGATGAACATGACGCGAATGATCTGATAATGTTTTGTGAACGATCATATCTACATCGATCGCTGTATGATTTGATGAGGATGTTTCTGTGTGTCCTGTATGATGTGATGTGATGATAATAAGTCGTTATATATCTTGCTTTTTTCTGGTATTATCACATCGATCACTTCATGTTCTGGTTGTTTCATTTTATCTAGACTTTGAATGTTCGATCAATTTGATTTTTGAAGGATGGGGAACCAATGAGGACTTGATCATATCCATCTTGGGGCATAGAAATGCTGCTCAAAGAAAAGCTATCCGAAAAACTTATGCCGAAAGTTATGGAGAAGATCTCCTTAAGGAACTGGACAAAGAACTTACAAGGGACTTTGAGGTTTGTTCTGTTGTGTGCATAATTTCTTTTAGCAATGTGCAGACGATTTGACTGAATATTTTACACAAACCATACCAATGAGATTGTTTATTCTGAAAAGACAAGGCAGTACATTAAGCTCGTCATTTTAATCTTCTTTTCTTCATCATTGGATGAGAACTCACTAGCTTTTAGAAGCTGATTGTTTAGGATTGTAAGAGCTGACATATTTTTGTTTCTTAAATTCTCAGAGGATTGTTATGCTTTGGACGCTTGATCCTGCTGAGCGCGATGCATTTTTAGCCAATGAGGCGACAAAGAAGTGGACTTCAAGCAATCAGGTTCTTGCGGAAATAGCCTGCTCTAGGTCATCACATGGCCTACTTTTGGCAAGGCAGGAATATCATTCGCGCTACAAGAAGTCCCTTGAAGAGGATGTTGCACATCACACAACTGGGGACTTCCGCAAGGTGCATCTTCTGGAATAAATTTCTTTCAGCCTAGCTAGAAGTCAAATGGCTTATTTTTCAATTAACAAGACTCCCCTTGAGTTATTTAGTTATGAGTTGAATTGTAGCTTTTGCATTGTTTTGGCAAAAGATTACAGTCACGTCTGTCATTTGATGCATTATTTTCCTACTCTAGGAGGCTGACTTTCACTTTTCAATTCATGAAAATGCCTTCACAAAGTAATAGATTCCTTGACTGGTTGATTATAATAGGCTATAGTCTTCCCACTGACTTGTGACTGAAAATTATCACTGGCATAATGGCTGGTGGCAGCGGAGTAGAATTAGCGCAGCTTCAGGCAATAACTAAATTATATTCCTAGGAAACCATTGCCTGAAGTCATCCATTGTCCCCTGATATGCTTTTCTTCTACCTGTTTGTTCATGTTACTATGTATATTCGTGCTGCCTTGCTGGGCAAGTTAATATGAAGTTATCATATCAGAATTTTAGTTCTCTGAGATTTTAGTTTCTTTAAACCAACTATAGAAATACTGCCTACCTTTGCTCCTTTCAGCTTTTGGTGCCCCTTGTCAGCTCATATAGATATGAGGGAGATGAGGTGAACATGACTCTGGCAAAATCAGAGGCTAAGCTACTCCATGAAAAGATCTCCGACAAAGAATACAATCATGAGGAGATCATCAGGATTTTGGCTACACGTAGCAAAGCGCAGATCAATGCAACTCTCAATCACTACAAGAATGAATTTGGTAATGATATCAATAAGGTATGCAATTCAGTTTTATAACTATTTTCAGCCAGGTGCCATCAGATATCTTTTCCTGCGCTTTATATGGTTCCTACATCAGCTTAGCGAAATGCCTCTGATAGTATACATGAAAGGCTTTATATTTCTTCTCCAGAACTTTTAGTAGTGTGCTTCATATGATTGAGATCATAATGGTTAGCCAATATCATGACCTTTCTTATATTTTAGTGGATTGGATTTGATGAGTGTTCTGTTATGCAGGATTTGAAAGCTGACCCCAAGGACGAGTACCTCGCAATTCTAAGGTCCACAATCAAGTGCTTGATCTGCCCTGAGAAGTATTTCGAGAAGTCTCTTCGTCTGGCAATCAACAGACTAGGAACGGATGAAGGTGCTCTCACCAGAGTTGTTGCTACAAGGGCTGAGGTTGACCTGAAGATTATAAAGGAGGAGTACCACAAGAGGAATAGTGTCACTCTGGATCAGGCCATTAAGAAAGACACTCATGGGGATTATGAGTCAGTGCTACTGGCCCTGGTTGGACATGAGAATGCTTAAACCTATATGGTCTTTTGAGGACACATTATACTTGATGTGTTATGTGGTTTCTTACGTTTTGAGGTTATGCCTCTTTGAATAAAACTATCTGCGGCAATATGACATTACAGATTCATATTTGAAATAAATAGTTGCCTCAAGTAAAGTTGAAGTTGTTAAAGTTAAGGGAGTCTTTGGTTAGCCATCTATCTGACTATCTATGAAGTGTTATCGGAAAGTCAAAAGAAATATTGCAACTCATTCGCATTTCTACTAATATTAGAAGATCTTGTTTTCTTCTTACATTTGAAGAGCATCTTGTTTTCAGTCCTTCAGTGTATCTTTCTTGCAGCTCAAGTTAAGGACTTTTTTAATTTCATTTTTTGAGTGAAAGTTAAAGACTTTTAACCATCATTGAATTGATGCTGAAGATCTTTGCTACTCTTGCTTTAACTTTTCTAGGTGAATTTGGAGTCTTTCCTTTTCTTGGAAATCCATGGGTTATATGACATTCTCACAACAGAATGGAAAAAGGAAATGGAAAAAGGAAACTATATAATAACGCACTAGAGCTGATGCCTATAAACTATCTCAACTTCAGCAAAACAAATCCAGGCATCACATTTATACAACATCTACTCAGATATCCACAATTCTAGTAGTGGAATATCATACATCAAAAGTTGTGATTAAGATTAAGACACAAAACAACAGAATGATGTATTACATCATGAGTAACTGGAAGCAGAACTCTGTTTTAACTGCTTCAGACTTCTTAATGCCTTCCAGAAAGCCAAAAATTGCACCCTTCACCTGGTGATAATAAGACATGTAAACCAACATATCTCATATCTAAGCTAAAGAGCCAAGACAGAGGAGTTATTAGTAATTAACATAGAGAACAACAACACTTCTTTCACTAAAACACATCACTTCTTCAGGAGGTCCTTTGTGAAAATCCTCTTGCAGTATGGGCTGTGGCGCAAGATTGTATGAGGCTTGACAGCTTCAACCAGTGCAGAGTGAAGAGGGCCCTGGAAACGAAGCAAAAGTATTAGGACATATGAGAAAGAGTTCATTTATAAATCACTTGGAGAGATGTTAGTTTCTAAACCTTGGTAACTGAAAGAGCAGATTGAATGACATAGTTAGCATAAGGGTCTTGCAACAGCTGTTCAAAGTGAGAAACTGAGAGCAATTCCTGGATGACTTTTGCTCGGCTCTCTTCATAGTGCTTGAGGCATTTTTCAACAACATGACTACTGCATTTCTGCATGGAGAGGAGTACAAAGTGTCCCTTCAACTGAGAGATCAATCTGGCCATGACTGATGGGATTTTCAGCTCTATGACATACTGAACAACATAGTTTCTGTGGCAAATGGAACAAAATAAAACCATACTTCAGTCCGAGAAACAAACAAATTGTACCATAGAACAAAACAATCATGAACTAGAACAGGCATGTGTAGGATTATTTTATAAGAGGCATATCTAGGATTACTATCATGTCATAATAAGGAAAAAATAGAAGTAGCAGAGTGATTCGGGTTCTTACAAACTTTTAGAATCATGTCAGAATAAGCATGAAATATCAATTTATAAGAGATCAGCCTTGTTTGCTTCTGAACCAAAGAAATTGCTGGTAAACAAAACTTTAACTTCCTCAAGAAACAGAATAAAATACCAATGCAGCCAGTTTGGGTTATCATATCATATTAGGGGTTTACCAATGCAAAGTAAAGACTAGACAGTTTAGTGAAAACTCCAGATCAATACCCATACGGATCTTGGGAAAGGAGAAGCCCATTCCTAGAAACTTCAGTGACCAGCTTATCTCGATGTCTCCCACTGGCATGTGCAATGCATTTTTGTAGCACACAGCATCCATGACGCTGAGTTGCAATCTCAACACAGAATCTTGCAGCAGCATCAAATATAAACTGCAAGATATGATTAACAAACAAATGGACTTTAAGTTCCGATTCTTTTATACAAATCAAGTAGGTAGCAGAAAGTGCTCAATCAACGTTAAACACTGTTTGGACTTGAGTAATTTCGTCTTGGTTAAGTTCATGCTTGTTTATATTTGATCTGAACCCCAGGCATAAACTCACCTCCGGGTAAACTTTTCCACTTTCCTAATCTAAAACAAACACAACAGAGATGATCTATTTGAATTGATCAAGTATTTTTTATACTTGTTTCCTTTCCGTGCAATGTCTAGAGTTTTTATGTGTCAGTCAAGCTCTGTTCTGCTCTAAGCTAAAAAACTCTTCTGTGTATGCAGGCCTAAAAAGTATATTTACCAATCAGTTATTCATAAGGAACTGTACAAGTATATATGACTTTTCTTGAAAAAAAATAACTAGGAACTATCTATGACAAATCATGGCATTTAGTCTACCAACAAGAGATAAATTAGTTGAAGTGATCAACAACATCTAGGAACTAACAGAGAACTAAATGAATTGGAAGGAAAGATAAAAACTAAAATTATCCAACAATTAGACATGATAATGTGTCTAATGATTCCTGATAATCAAGTACTTGTGATTTAGTCCATAGATTGTTAAGCAGGGTTCACAGTTGGACCGAAACCTTCCCCCAACAGTTAAACAATCATCAGACTCAGTTTCAACTATCTAAATAGTTGGCAAAACAGTAAAAAACAAAATCAGATTTTCAAAAGTTGTGGGGTGAGGAAAATGAAATGCATTAATCAGGAAAGAGGTACTGAGATTGTTTATTAAATAGATTGGGTTTCTTCCAAGAAAATGATCGAAGATAGGTGAGAGCGCAAGGTTGACAAAGAACATAACTAGAGTAGCTGGCCCAAATTGCCAGGGGAGTGAGATCAAACCACCAATTATTTGGTTTAGCAATTTGATTTTTTTTTTTTTTTAGGCATGCCAAGCTTTTGAGTATGCATTGACGTTACTGGTTACATTTGCATTAGACAACATCATTAGCATTTGGAAAACATGCCAAGCTTGAGATTAACTTTGCACAGCACATCCACTGCCTAGAGCAAATAAATGACTTGACAGACTAGCATTTGCAAATCAATCATCCTCAAGAGAATTGTTGTTGAATAGAATCGACCTCAGAAAACACACTCACACAAGGTTAATTACCACATAAAAAATAATTATCACAGAAGCTATTCAACCTTAACTTTGATATTTGAACAATCAAGTAACAAGAAAACATACCCTGTTCTCTTCAGTGCTGAAGCAGTCCAAGCAACGCTGTACCACATGATTGCCATTTGGATCCTTAATAAGATCAAGAAAACCACATTCAAGGGATGATATGATCAAAGAGACCTGCTTCCCATTTTCCACAGTCTCGATCAACTTCTGCACCACACGAGTGCTGAAAACCACAACACCAATCATATTCAGGGACAAGGAAGCAGTAATAAGATATATTACAGATGAATAAGTAGAGTACAAAGTGTATACCCATGTGTGTCCAAGGAAACTCTCGCAAGCTGTCCCGGTTCTTTGGTCACCTTAAGTACAAACTGCATTCTTTGCTGTTCATTACACATGTCCAAGAACTTCTGCATTAGGTAATTGCCAAACGGGTCCGTCATAAGTTCAAGAACATGATTGATTATCCTATCAAATATTAATTGCACATCTTGACGGGTTCCTTCATCGAGCATTCTCTGTAAGAACCGGCAACCATGCTGATCCTTTGCTAGGAAGTATATGTATCCCTGGACCTCAGTCAATGAACCCAAAGTAAGCAGCGACTTCATTGAGTCATTACTGCTCTGACTACATTCATTTCCACTACTTCCTCCATTATATGAATCCAAATCTAATCTAGAGCTTTGCTCTCCTTCTGTCCTCATTGGCATCTTAGTGCAAGAGTTCTTCTTGTTAGCCTTTGAAGACTTGCTACCCCTAGTGACACCATGGTTCAAATGTTTTCCTTGTACATCAAGACTATCCTCACCTCTAAAACCCTCTAAGTGCCCTGCACATTTCCTAGTCGGATTTCCTCTAGTCCTTTGTTTTATCACTGGATGATTATGTGCACCATTGTCCACACACAGCTGAGCAACTGAGGGGAACTGAGGAGAGCTCATAGGATACATAAGACCCTTTCCGGCACTAGAATCTGTTCCACATAGCTGTGAATAAACAAATTCATCATCAAGGTAAGGTCTGGCAACATATGGGTTCTCTACTTGAACATTTCTGTAATACCAATCATCTCTCAGTTCCTTTCTTTGCTCTACCATGTAACCCATTTGGTTCTTAGCACCACTAGGACCACAACACAAAGCACTAGGCTGCTGCATATGATTTAGAACAGCCCCCATTGAATCACCAACAACATATTCTGGCCCCAACCCAAGAAACTCAGGCTCCACATAACCATTAAAACCACCTCTAACACCAAAATGAGAGGACTGAAAAGCTTCAACATCAGACATATTGTTCCTAGAAGTTTCAAACAAGCCATAGTTCTCAACATTCCAAGGAAAATTACCCCCTAAGAAACCACCACCAAGCCCAAACCCATCTGGGTCTCTCTCAAACCCCCTCCTTTTACCACCACCCTCATGTCCATCCCCAATATTCATTCTGTAAAAACTCTCAGCCAACCCCAGATCATCCCCCAAAATCTCATTATAATGAGACTCATGGTGTGGTGCTGGCTTGGAGTCCAACCACAACCCTCCTCCATTCATGTAATGCTTAAGAGGTGTTTGATACTTTGCCTCCTCAAATGGGGTTGGAGAATAAGGAGAGCTATCCTCAGAGGAATAAAACCCATTTGAGAAAGAACTCGAAGGAGAAAACTCAGACTGCAGAGAAGCTCTGCTAATAGGTGAACCACTCACATGGTGATGGTTGTTAGACTGAAGCAGAAGCTGAAAAAGATTGGAATCACAATAAGGTGGAGGGATTCTTGGGTTGTTGTTGTTGTTGTTGTTGTTATCATTCTTCATGTTCATCAAAACCCTCTGGTCTTGCTCAGCTATTCTCAACATCACAACACACACCACAACAACAACAACAAACACACACAACAATGTGACACAGTAATATACAAAACAATCAACTACGTGGCCCAAAAAAACAGAGGAACAAAGATCACATATTTATGGCAACCCAGATTCAGAATCCGAAAACCCACGTCAGGAAAACGATTCCACAACGACGGGTACTAGTATCAACCCCAAAAAAACACAAAAACCAAAGCACTGGTTTTTTAAGGTGATTTTCAATGCACACACACTATCAGTGTCCTTAGATGGATTTTGGCGATGGGGTTTTTGTGAGACGAAAGGAAAAGGAATCAAAACAGGGTTTTGAGGGCGTCTCAGAGTGAGTACAATGCTCTCTGTCACCGCTCACACGCCATTCAGATGAAGAGTCGCCACTACAGCACAGAACAAAAGCAGAGAGAAGAGAGAGAGAGAGAGAGGGGGAGGTATGACTTGGCCTATTTGGTACCAATTTCTTTATTTTTACTTTTGGAATTTTGTAATGGTAAATTTCCATAATTATATTAGTAAAAAAAAGTTTAGACGCTGAGGTTCAGAACTTTTTAGTTATGATAGTATCTACTTCGTAAACAGAGTTAACTAACCGGCTTGATTTTCTCTTCTCGCCTTGAATAACTCGGGTTGGTTATTTTACTATTTACAATTTACCTTTCTGACCCCGTGTGGACTATATACTATTCTTTGTTGATAAGTCTTTTACCGGAATTAGAGGGAGGTAAGTTTTGGGTCCAGACCCATTGGATTGAAGCTATTATTAGCAAGTGATATGGCTTCTTCTGGGGCGCTAACTAAAAAGAGGATCAAGAAGAAAAATTGATTTTTCTTTTCTCAGAAGTCTCGAGGAAAAATACCATCTGTGGGTGGGACCCGCTTTTGAAAATGAAGGCTTCTGATTGGGCTGAAGATTTTTTTTGGCTTCTAGCCCAACAATTTCTGTATGCCCTGGCCATTGGTAAGTAAGAATGTAAGATAGAATAGAAGGTTTGTCTCAAATGAAAAAGGTTCAAGAGGTTTTGAGTTTAACATTGGGGAAATTGGAATTTTGGCTATGATCAATTTAGGAGAGGCTACATTGATGGGGACTATAACTTATTAGCAACTTCGTAAGTAGAGTGATTCGATATAGTTGGCTTCACATATGAAAAAATTGTCCATGTAACTTTTGGGTTTGCTTTTAACCCAATTAACCAATTCGATTCATGGCTTTTTTGGTTACCTTTGTGTTCCTCTTTAGCTAATTTTCGCTCTTTCTTTTACTGTTTTATGTCATTATCCGATTTCCTCATGTGTTCTATTTAAAATATTGTTAGCCAATATCTCTATGTGTTTTGCTTTGAATTGATAGATGGGACTACACTAGTTAACAAAGGTAACTCTTGGAACGAAATGACTAAACTAAAACCACAAACCTAAGTAGCTACAAAAGTAAATAGACTGAAAGAGTATTTAATCCGAAATTAATCTGTAATGTATGCTGAAATCCGGAAATTTTTCTATCTGCCTAATCCTGAAGTGCCAATTTATATATAGTGAGGTTGCAACTTGCAAGTAGCTGATGTGTTCTTCTCCTTCTGAATTGGTCAGTCTTCAACAAGAACATTATCAGCAGCAGAGACTTAGCCTACCTTCCACTCTTGTTTTATGCCTACAAGTAGGTCATATCACTCCTCCAGCCAGAGTTTTCCACATAATGTCTTTTCCCTACCATTGAGCTTGACCCAACTCTGAGCATTTAGTTTTTTATGCCATTAGAGCTTTGAGATTTTTACCCGGTTCTAATTTCAACTGCAGAAGAACTTCTCTAAGGTAAATTTTATGATTGCATTTTGGGTAAAGAACTTGGGTTTGTCTCCATTTTTCTGCTCTGCCCTAGCATGGAATTAAGGCAACAAAAGAGTCAACCAGTCTGAGCTCTGACATTGCTTCTGTGACCATGTCCCCTACATAGCAGCCTATGTAGCAGATTGGCAGCCTCTACAACTCCATTTTTCTTTATTGGTTGTACAAATTCTTCAACTCTTGCATCAAGTAAATCCAAAACATTTTGAATCTCAAAGAAAGATTCTAGAGCATTCTTGGTGATGCTTGGTTGTCACAATTACTTCCTCTAACCCTTCTGTGAAAATGGATGTTATATGGTTGTAGAGCATGGCCTATGGCATTGGTGCTCTTCTATAATCTGCATTGGTACTCAATACTCTCTTGTGCAATCTACCCGTAAACCAGTTATACTGTTTTACCTCCCATCAAACGGTTATACTGTTTTACCTCCCATCAAACGGTTATACTGTTTTACCTCCCATCAAACGGTTATACTCTTTTACCCGTCAACCAGATCCAACGGTTGATTGTTTAAGAGCAACAATGCTCTTGAGCACTACAGAATTGTCTCCAAGGAGAGGGAGACTGTCCTTTAAGGATTGGAATGTGAAACACAAACAAATGGTGCAAATTTATGATCAAGGGCTGAACAAATGATGGTTTAAATTAAACCCAGGGAAACAGCCCAAGCACTTCATTAAGACAAGCACTGACAGAACACATAAATATGGACATACACAACCCAATTAGCAGAGATAGTCCATAGCTATGAGCAGACCCCATTATAACCTAAAACATGACTCCAAGAAAAACCCGCAATAAAAATGTCAAATTATATAATAACAATCCTCCACCACTAGAAGAGAACAAGAACAAAACCAGACACCATGTGATAAAAATAACCAAGTTAGACCGCCTAGCAAGTTATACCAAAGCAATGCTGCTCTCGCCGCCAGGGGGTTTGCGTACGCCACCCAAATATTCTCGAGGCTCTGCCTTCCCGTCGGCAAAGATGTTGCTGCCACTCATCTCCCGCAATTTTGCCACACTCAGTGGTTTCTCAGCAGAGGACGGAGGAACATCGCCCTTGAATATGTCATTTCCTGACAGCTCGGAAAATTTCTTGTCATAAATCTTCTTCGCCGTCTTGGACACAGGGTCCTCACCTGGTATAACATTGTTCTGACCTCCAGCAGTCTACATACAGAAACCAAATTAAGAATCAGTTAGATGCACACAGAAATTTGTAATGATATGCATTATGTGCAAGCAGTCATACAATACACTCACTTTAGACACCTTAACAGGTTCATGTACTGGTGAAGTAGGTTCCCCTATTTGAATGCTTCCTTTCAAAGCCAGCGCTCGTGGAGCAGTAGTTTCCCTAGGTAAAATTTCGGGAGGGGGTGCAAATATGTCATGCCCACTGAGCTCCTTAAATTTAGAGTCTGAAAGCTGCTTCTTCAGCCTTGCCTCTGCCTCTGCCTCAGTTTCCAAGGTTCCACTCAGCTCGCGCAGCTTTGCAACTTCAGCAATTGTAGTAGGCTTTTTGGGAGCAACACCCTCTTCCTCACCAAATGAGATATGACTGATTCCAGCAACCGCTTGCTGGCATTTCATACCATCAAAAGACAAAGTCACATAGGGGTTTTTGTGCCATAATTACATGCCATACTATAAGATCTCTGTACTTTCATTTATTCCTATATGACCTAAGATTTAGTAAAGAATCTTAAATGTAGCACATATCGATTGGTACCTGGTACAGTCGGATTCCGCTTTTGCTATTTGGGGTAGGATTAGCACTACCAGGTTCTGATGCTTCATCATCCGCTCCCCCGGTAAAAATGCCACTCCCAGTCATCTCCTTCATCTTGTACCCCGAACAAGGTTTTCTGGACATTGCAAAGTGAACACTATTAGAAATCTCTGATAATTTTATTCTGGATACTGATTATCCTGGTCAACAAGCCAATTCCACAAAAGACTTCTGCTTTGAAACAAAATGTGTTTTAAAATGTCAAAAACCCAATTCTTCATCTTATAACTGCTAATTTAAAATGTAAACACATTTATTAAAAGTCTAAAACATTAACAACAAAAAAATCTGATCAGAGTTGGAAAATCATTAATAGAAAATCTTAACGGAATCAGAATAATAAAAATCCATCAACTGACAAATACCCAATTCTTCAACGGTCAAAACATACAATTATATTTCCAATGCTAATTAAACTTGTCTAGAAGACCAAAAAATTTAAATTTAAATTGAAGCAAAATGACAAATTACCCAATTTACAAACCATAATTTGAAAACTCACTGATTCATTAACAAATTAAAATTCCTCGGAAAAAAAAATTACATCATGGATTAATAAGGCCAAATAAGTAGATCGATCACAGATCATTGAACCAAAAAAAAAAAAATCAATCTTCAAGTTCCAATCACAAATTTTACAGAACAAAAGAACACTATCCAACAAGGAAATGAAAAGATTGAAGAAGATGGAATTAATTTCTGATTCCAAAAGAAAAAGAAAAAATCAATCCCACTTTGTGGTCCAAAAGAAGAAGATTTCGTTAAATCAATAGCAGGTCCACTTATAAGTCTACTGATAATCCTAAAAGGCAAAATGTGATGAACAAGAGAAAAGAAGCCGAATCAGAAGAAGCAGATCTGACCGTTTGTTTAAGCTCTCGACCTCCTCATCCGTCACCTGACCTCCAAACACCACTTTTTTGATCCCATCCGACGGCTAACACCAACCAAACATTAAATCAATCAAACCCAATCATCATCAAAAACCAAAAACCCTAACTCTCCCCTAAAAAACCACCCCCCAATTTAAATACCTGGTGAGGCCGAGAACCGGAGCGGGCGGCGGAGGAGGAGAGCGCCGGAGAGTCGGCAATCGGAGTCTCGGACCAGGTGAGCAGATCCGCGGTGGATGTGTGGGGCTTCCTCACCGGAGTGCTCATTTCGGGCCGGGTCAGAAAGGTCTTCACCACCACCCACCACCAATAATGCGCCGGAGTTTTGAGTGAAATGACGGGACTGACCTCGGGCTCCGGGGGCGTTGATGGGGTGTAATGGTGGGTTTTGTGGGTATTTTAAAGCCTCCTGTTGAGGGGAAAGGGTGGAGTTGAAGGGAGGATAATAGTAGAGAAACTTGGAGTAGAGAGTAGAGTTGAGCCAAGTTTCTTTTTCTCCTCCTTTGGAGTTTTAAAACAAAAGGAAGAAGATTAGGGAAACGGGTCGGGTTCGGGTTTTATAGAGGAAAAAATAATTTAAAAAAAAAGGACCCTGTTGGAGATTTTTGAATCTTTGTACCGCGTACGAGATAGGCCGGGCATGTGAGAACGGAGGTACAGCCACGTGGAGGGTGGATTTACGGAAATGGGCCTGGTGAGAGGAGTGGGGTTGACTGTTTGACTTGGGTTGGGGGGGGTTACGTGTGGTCCTGGGATTGGGTGGGGGTTGGGAGAGAGAGTTAAGGGGCGGTTTTGAAATTTAAATTTGTGGAAGATTTATTGCGCGTGGGTTTAGGCGTTTAGCGACGATTTTAAGGAGATAATGTGTTTTTTTTCCAACGGCCTTTCGATCAATTTGTAATGTTTTGTTTTTGTTTTCATGTGAGAGGATGATGGTGGAGGGTTTTTTAATTTGTTCATTAGCTTGAAACAAAAATTTGGATTTTGAATTTTGTTTAGACCAATATAGAATTCAGTGAGTGGTTTTCAATATTAAGAAAATATGTATTAATTATAAAATCTAACAAGATCTATATTACCCTCTATACAAGTCGTGAGTTGTATATGGATGCCCTATTTAGCTAATTCAATGAATTTTTTCTTTTCTACGGCGTGAGTGTTCACATATTTTCTATGTAGATGGATTTTTTTTATTTTTAAGTTATATGTATTAAACATTAAAATACATGTCCACACTATCTTTTTGGATGCAAAATTTACATCGAATTTATGATAGCGGAGTGGGTCAATTTTATGAGTAGGACATATGCGGTGGAGAATTGGAGTTCCATATATGAGTATGCCGAAATTTGGTTTGGATGAAGCTGCACGTAGGTTGGTGGAGCACTTCTTTAAAATTGGGTCTTCCGTGTTCCAACTTTTCTATCTTTTCTTTCGTTTAGAACTTGGTGGCTATGGTCGGGTAGGGCTTGAAAAACTCAGTTTTTTGTTTGGTAAAAACTTTATAATCTCCGAAATTGTCTACGCTGACAAAAACAAATGACTTTTATACAGAAGTACCTATATGAAACAAGCCTCAAGTGGAGAAATTATTTAGTCTCAGTCTTTATTTTTGTATATATTTCGATCACTTGGTGATCACGTTATATATTGGAAACTAGAAGGCTCTAGTACGTACTAGGGCTGTCAATTCCGACACGACCCGATAACACGACTCGAAACCCGCACGAAATAAAGCGGGTTGAACCCGCACGATTAAAAAGCGGGTCAGCCATGGGTCAACCCGCCATGACCCATTTAATAAATGGGTCGGCCACGGGTCAACCCGCCAACATGAAGTGAACCCGTATAACCCGATTATGCTATACTTCATCCTGAAATTTTAGACGTTGGGAGTATTTGATCATAGGATTAGACAATTTGAAATATTTTGCTTTATAATTACTGGATTTAATTATTTATGAATAATATATAATTATTTACATTCTTCGTCTTATGGAGTTTTTAGTGAATTTAATCAATTTATGCATTTTTTTAGTTAAATGGGTCGCATTGTTGACCCTTAAATGAGTCATTTTATCAAAAACGACACAACCTATTTATTAAATGGGTTAAGCGGGTTGGAAACGGGTAACCCGTTTAATAAATAGGTTGGGTTTGGGTTTAAATTTTTGACACGATTATTAAATGGGTTGGGTTTGGGTTTGTATCTTGCGACACGACAAAAACCTTGACCCGACACGAACCCAACCCGACACGACCCATTGACAGCCCTAGTACGTACGCTTCTACATTTCGCTCATATTAGCAAAGATCCTCGTGATAGATCAAGCTCTTAAATACGCACGTAGCAAAGTCAAAAGGCTTGCCGGGCAAAGCTGCGACTTTGTTGCATAAGATCGTATCAGAGACCACATGCACCAACTCATTTTTTTCCCTCCACAGGATAACATATGCTCCCCCTTTAATCTTTATCCCCAGAAGAAATGAATCATAATTTTCAGGTCGATCTCCTCCATGTGAAAGAAAGTGAGACATCACTCTCTCTCTCTCTCTCTCTATCGTAGGTCGTACCCTTCATTCGTGGGGCACTTCCTGCCAGATTTTCACGTGTAAATCTTGCGTAAAGCTCTCTCTCTCTCTCTCTCTCTCTCTCATATTCTTACCACCCCCACCTCGTTGTGTTTCATGGCAGGGGTATATTCGTCATATTTTTTCGTGAGTGGATTATACGGTGTTTCAACGCAACGATAAAGTATCCGTTATATACCTTATACGGTACTCATTTTAAAATTTGAGTTTGGCGGAATTACTGAAATGGCCTTGCTCCATGACCTTACAAAGGAGAAAGTGCGATCATGAATTCATGATAAAGGGCAGCTCTTTGAAGTCATCACTCATAACCCACATGCCCAAAGCCCGGTTAACTTGATATACATTTTTCTCATCATCATCATATCTATGGTTCTCTTCTTTTCAAATTTTCATAACCAACTATGAGGTTAGAAGATGAGGTCGTAAAATCCCAATACGAAAGAAGACGCAAAATATTAAAATAGAATACCTTATTCAGTTTGGGTTTAGATCAAATCAATTTAGTTGCATTCAACTAATACAAAAAATGTTACATATTATCACTTTATATTATATATAAAAAACATGGCTCGCATGACCATGTAAGAATTCCTTTCTTGCGGTTGCATTATTCTCTAGTGGAGCTTTTTTTGTAAGAATTCCTTTTCTTAATGTTACATTATTCTCTTACCTAAGCAATATTTATAGTTCCTAGGTTTAGATGATAATGAGATTGCACTTCTAGACATGTTTAGATCCACTAGACATGTAACAAGTGGTATTTGATCATTTCTCAAAACATTATAACAAAGGCAAATACATGTTGCATAGCTTTGCTTCTTAGGTTGGTGACCCATGTATTGCATATTCATCATTACCAAGCTAGAAATTTAGGTGAACAAAAATTTTAAAATGGGAATGAAAGATATGGACCCAAACCCTAAATGACGAACATAATGATATGTCCCACAGTGCCATATCTATAACCTATTACTTGGAACATACCCAATGCGGTGCTTTAGGTATCTTTCCTAGGTTAAGACTTTTATAGATTATCTTATTTTCATTTAAATAATATTATGTGTGACTATCATCATGATTATTATTAGTAATAAGAAACAATGAAACATACAAAAAATGACAATTATTAGGGGTTGACAAATAGTACAAGGAGAAGGGGCAGGGCTCCGAGATTACAGGGAAGCATTTTAGGGTTTTGGTAATCGCAAAAAAAAAAAAAAAGAGAGCTTGCTGCCTGTCCGGCGGCGCCTCCACGTCGACTGTGGGTTCCGGCCTCATCGACGAATGGGTGTTGCCGGACGGGATCGTGGGGGATCGGGACTCCGTATCTGGTTTCGGCTTCATCCTTCTGGGTCGTATACTACGTTTCTTTCTTCTTGGATGGCAGCGCAGGCGTGCAGGATGGGTGGCTGGGTTTTGACGCAGGCTTGGAGCAGGTGGCCTGAGGCCAGATCGTGGCGGCGGTATGCCATGGATTGTATGGCGCTGGCTATCTCTCTGAGATGGGTTGATAGGCGGATCAAGCGGACGGACAAGGTCGTGCGGCAAGGCATGGCGAGTTTCGCACTGGATTTTGGTGTGGATTCGTCTGGATCTGGGATTAATTCTGGTTTCGACCGACAACAGTTGAGGTCGGCGTGGCTTGCTGTGTGGACTGTGTGTTTCCGGCGATGTGAGTTTGACGGGGCAGTGTTATGGAGGTGGATTGTCGGCGGGTCACCTAAGGCGAAGGAAGACGGTAGGTGGGGCTGTTTCATGTTTTTAATTAGAGTAATTGTTTTGGTTAGGTTTTTGATTAGGATTTTGGTTAGGTCTTTCTGGTCATTCGCATGTCCCTACTCTGATGAGCTAGGGTTGGGTCAATTTGAGGTGCCATGGATGTGGTGTCATTCCTGGGGACGAATTGGTTTAATTTCGATGTTATCTTATGTTCAATGTGCTGACGAGCGATCCTTGCACGTGGTCTGGTATGTTTGGGACACGGTGTGGAAGAGGGCGTTGGTTTTTCTGGCGATTGTCTATGAGGTGGTATCAGGATTCTCGGGATTTCTTGTAGCCCGAGTGGTTGGGCGGTATAGGTGGTTAGGGGTTGGGCCCTTTCGGCTCATGGAAGTCATTCTTGATGACGGACCCATAACTGGTTTAGGTTTTAGGGAAGAGAGTGGGGAGTTCATGTCCACCACCGGTCATTCCCGTATGGTGTAATTTGGTTATTATCAATAAAGGTTTCTTTTTCTCAAAAAAAAAAATGAAACATACAATATCCATCATAAGCACTTTTAGCAGTAGAGCTGTCGATCACTCGTAGGGGTACTACTTGATTCATTAATGCTATTAATTGCTAATGAAAAGAAACCCAGGTGAAATATATTTGCTTCACTAATATTTTTTAAGAGGTGAATATAGTTACAGATGTTTTTGCATCAAATCGGCTAAAAGATTGATTAAAATTATACTCTAATTTCAGAGCAAGGTCTCGTTTTGGATAAGATCTATATATATATATATATATATATATATATATACACACACACATATATACACCTTTAAAATTCGGTATGAATATTGTTTATGAAGCATTTCAGCATTCAAAAAAAAAAAAAACAGCTGACATAATATACACATGCTACTCGATTGTACGTGGTTTTTACCTCTATCTTTTGTTATGATTCTGATTTTGTTTGAGATGGTATTGCATAAAGTACTGATGACCCCCTCGTGCAATTTGTGTTTGGATCATGGGGTTGGAGAATCAGAAACCATAATTAGATTCCAGTGAAGAGTTTTGTAGGTGTGGCAAACAGTGGATTGGAAATATATCCCCCCTCTTAAACAATCTTATTGTTTTTTTTTTGTTTTTTTTATCAAATACAACAATGAGTCTAATGTGAGTTAAACTCCGAACCTCCCTTTTATAAAAGAGAGACTTATGTTACTAGACTAATTGATACTGGTCCCTTTTAAACAATTCTAATTTTATAGACTACTGCTAGGGACCATTTTTAATGGGTCAATTATGTTTCTTTGGAAATGAAATTCACATTTTCTAATTTGAAATCCACAATCCTTTTTTTTTATTATTCAAATTCTTATAAAAAGACAAAGTTTAAATTAAAAAAAGAAAATATAAGTTCCTACAGAAAGAATTATACGTTCCTAAAGAAAGAATTATGAGGTGTAGATTGTAAAACAAAGAGTGTGAATTTCACTCCTCTTTTTTAATAGACATGTCAATTTCATTAAACAACTGAGAAATTTAAAAATTAAAATAAAAAGTAAGAACGTACAACAATTAGTCTGTAAATCGAACTCAAAAGTTAAAACCTTACGCGAACTATGCACAGGTGAGGTAATGCACTTGCCTTACCTGGGTTTTTCAACTTGTTTTAGCACATATATGTAATATGTATATTACGTCCAAATCAAAGTTTGCCCATAAACATGTTTATTTAATTGCTTTGATAATTGAGCATGTTTATTTAATTGTCCTGACAATTGAGGAAAAATAACTTTGTTATTTTGTTTAATATTGATAATGTGTGTGATTCTTATGGAGAATATATGTTGACACAAAATAAACATAGAAACACATCATAGCATGAGATAAAAACAAATAATATGTTTGTAACAGGCTAAGTTAATTAGCATTTTTTATTATGCTTTATAATTACATTATGTCTTTGAGTTATCGTTAGAGAAAATTTTCGAAATTTACCATATCTGCTTAGAAATTCTAGTTCCGCCACTGCTTACATGTACAAAAGAACGACTACTATAACTAAACAAACCAGGACCGTACAAAAGAAGGCAAATGCAAAAGAAGGCGAACACACCATCTTCTATCTAATTTTCCTCGTAGTCTTATATCAATGGCCTAAATTGTCCTCCCAGAAAAGATGTTAATTAATTTTAATACTCAGGAAACTGAAGAAAATTAGCAAATAGTCATATTGTCATTGAGTTGTGGCTATGAAAAGGAAGCAATAGTTATCGTTAATCATTCGAAGAGAAGAAAATCAATTGATTCGATTATAATACTTTAATAACTAAACATCACTTGTCAATCAACTAACTCTGGGCCAAGTTAGATCTGTCGGCAGGGAATGAAGAGCGACACTTCACATGCATTTCAATTACTTAATTAGCGCCATTATCGTTTTGAATTTTACCAAGGGGAATAATTGACTTCATTAAGTCACGGCTAAGAAAATGATGTATATATAATATCCTAGATTTAGAAAGCAATACACTGCCATGTTTATTGGCCTAAACGGGGAGAAAATCTTTAATAAGATCGGAGTGCACTCGTTACAATGATCAAGAAGAAAAACATGAATACAAATCTAAGAAAACAAACCTCCTACAAGACACACAATTGTGGTATGAGATATTAAAGTAGAATCTAAGAATCATCGTACGATTTTCAGGTCACTTGATTGGTGAACTAGTACGTGACAACTTTTAATGTGAGATTGATCCAAAGTAATAAAAGTGAGTCAAAAGCCCCAAATTGAGTGACTAATGTGATATTTTTCAAAAGAAAGTGAGCTAAGTGTCGTATAAGTGAAAGTTCGATAATCATTTGTTATTTCCCCAAAAAGGATGTTTCCATCAGATGGTATATATTGACTCTCTTGATAAACTTTTGTGTCTTTGGCTCTCTATATGCGAGAATCACCAACAAATTTCGAGCTTCAATATTTTTTTGTTATGCTTAAATCATAAAATGGCACCACCAAAAGCTTCCAGGAGTCGATTCACTGTCATGAGTCATCCATTGGACAAAAGAGTCTAAAGGGACGTCGACTCTGTCAAGAAGAAGCTAAAAAGCTACTGCCACGACAAAGGTAGTCGTTGTTTCAGATAGATTGAGTGGTCCGGTGGTAACAATAGGCCGAAAATTACATTGCCAGTTTTCCCTTTAAAGTGACGGAAAGATGGACGAAAGCTCCTGTGTGGTCCAGAAGTATAGTTACAGGTACCTAAGTGTCCTCAAGTCTTCTTCAAGTACCAAATTATCCCAATCGTAGTACTAATCACATTCTCCTGCCAAACGTATACTGATCGCCGAACGCTTTTTCAGAGCAACTGATATCAAGCCAACTGTAAGTTACTTCAAATGCAAGGCATCTTTCGATTGAGCTCAAGCCGTCAGTTCTTGCTTCGTACTTGAATGCAATTGCTTGAATCAATCAAGACAAGAGAAGTTGGTGGTGTGGTGTTGAGTTCTACTTCTTATTGATTTTCAGCAATATAATGAAAAATTCTGTACTGACATTATCATGTTGTGGACTTGTGGGGTTGTAGCTTGTTGAAATAAACACAGGATTAATTGAAAACTAGTAACCAAACTGAAGGAACAATATGTAAAAAAACGGAGGTAGATGAGATTCTTCTTTAGCACGATTGAAACAATCTGTATTACTTAGAAATGAGGATAGAGTATAGACAGCTGAACAGTGCCAACCTCAATTTCCAAAAGAGTATTTAGAGACCACCCTAGACACCAATCTATAATTCCAGATAGAGACACTGAAAACCTTCTTGATTCTTGAACTAATCTATATTACAGAGAAACCACCACTAGCAGATATTGTGGGTATGTGTTGTCTACAAAAAGTAGATTTATACTCAGAATGACATCTTCATGAAGTGGACCACTTAAAAGCTTTTTGCCGGATTGAGATGAGCTACAGCACCAAATTCAGGTTTTGAGTATTTCCGGTAGACAGCTTTAAAATTACTTTCTGCAGCATTCGAATGAAAAACAACCAAGACCTTAGCACATTCCCTGTTGAATGACAAACAACACAACTGAAATTAAGTACAACTGTTTCCTCTATCACCCTAGACACCAATCTATAATTCCAGATAGAGACACTGAAAACCTTCTTGATTCTTGAACTAATCTATATTACAGAGAAACCACCACTAGCAGATATTGTGGGTGTGTATTGTCTACAAAAAGTAGATTTATACTCAGACTGTGACATCTTCATGAAGTGGACTTAAAAGCTTTTTGCCGGATTGAGATGAGCTACAGCTCCAAATTCAGGTTTTGAGTATTTCCGGTAGACAGCTTTAAGATTACTTTCTGCAGCATTCGAGTGAAAGCCAACCAAGACCTTAGCACATTCCCTGTTGAATGACAAACAACACAACTGAAAATAAGTACAACTGTTTCCTCTATCACAGCAAAGTATGCATAGACTGCAGACATAGTAGCCTAGTAGGAAGGCATTTTTACCTTAACTGTTCTTCCAAGTAGCCAGTGTGGTGCTTCAGAGTTGCAGTCCAGAAAGGGGTTTTGTTGAGGGTACAACGGGCAGCATAGACGGCTGCAGCAGCTATCATGGATGGAGAGTACGAGATGATTGTTTGATAATGCATGACTCCAAGCTCGGCTAGGAAGAAAACCATATTCTTCATCTGCATTTTGCAAGGGTAAGAAAAGCATATTGGTATTCATTGCTTCACCAAAAGAAGAGTTTAAAAGCATGCTTATACTTTCTCTAAAACCATAGAATATCGATACCTCATCATCAGGTGAAACAGAAGCTTTGATGTATCTAGCAAGAAACACATAAGGTGTTGGAACTGTCAAATACCACTCCAGCTTCCCCAAGATTTCTTTCTCCATTTTTCGAATCTCATCTTCCATATATGCATCGTCTGATATGCAAACAAAGTCATTGACCTGCATATTGAAACCCCATTTCAGTATAGGTAGTGTTTGATTTGAAATTAGTATGAACAGTGTTTACATTTTTTCAAGTGAAAAAGCACTACCTGTGGAGCCCAAACTTCCTCATATTTTGATGCTATCACCATAGAACTAATCCCAAGTAGCTGAAGTTCCCTCCTAGGAACAATCCTCACTGAAAGATATCTGTCAATTATATTCACAGTGAGGTAGAATGTTTCTGGCATCAGTTCAAATTTCCTGTGAACTTCTATAATCCAGTCTATGAGGATTGATCTCATCTTTGAATTGACTTCTGGCTGTGAGTCCAAGTAATCTCCGACTCGGTTCCCATCCTGCATTAGTAATATTCATGTGTAAGAGCGGGTAAAATAGGAGAAACCTAAAAGCCTAAAAGAGGAGAAAAGATTACCTCTTCAAGTTTGTAGAACTTGTACATATCATCAACATACTCAACAACTGCTAATTCATCATTAAAATCAGCTGAATCAAAGTCCACAACTTGTTCCTTTGGCTTGTTGGTGGCTCCACCAGCCATAGCCTGGAGTAAACAAAATTCAGTACCCCAACAACGAAAAAAACAAGCGATTCTCTGAAACATAATGTTTAAGATTAAATGCAAATGACCATCCAAACTGACCTCGCTTCGAGCAGTTAGAATCGAAGTGAGAGTCTTCACTTCCTTCCTTGAACCTTGTGATGGCTTGCTTCTATTACTGACAGGTTTCTCCTCTTCTTCATCAGAACTTACACCAACCACATCTTCATCTATGGGTTTCTTCTTGGTACCCTTCTTTTCAGGGGCATATTTTCTATTGAGAGCTACCTTGTCTTGAAGACAAGGAAGTAGCACAGGTTTCTCCTCTTCTTCATCAGAACTTATAACAACCACATCTTCATCTATGGGTTTCTTCTTGGTACCCTTATTTGCAGGGGCACATTTTCTATTAACAGCTACCTTGTCTTGAAGACTAGGCACTAGCACTGGGTTCTACAAAGTTACAAATTCCAAATGCATTTAATTCCAAGTTTCAAACACTAGAACTTCCCATTGAAAAAAGTAATGAAAAGAAGTTATTACCACATTGTTCTTCTGTGCATTTGCTAACAGCTGGGCTGCCTCGACATTGGTCCTATCTTGAAGAGCTACTCTTTGGTTCCTTCTTGGTACTTCTCCATTCACTTCACCATCACCTTCAAGATAAACAAGAATGTACAAATACATCAAAATACGAGTTTCTGTGAGAAACCAATTCATGAAACATAACAATATCCTGTGCCCCAAGAACAATAAGAAAAACCCAGTTAGCACTAAACCCACAAAGAATCGCAGAAGCAAGCATGATAGTCCTAGAAAAGGGTCAACTAAAAAGTAAAACCCAGAACCCCAAAAATCTAAATCTATGAAAAAAAAAAAAAGGCAGATCAACATGCACAAAAACTTGGAATGCTGATAAAGATTCTATCTTGTGCTAATATATCACCCTAACAATTCAATCATGACCCAATTCAAACTAAAATTAAAGTAGCAAGAAGTACCAACACCCAGAATCAAATTTAAATTGTTCTATTCAATAATCAGAGGTAGCTTATTTACATCATCCTAAAACCCCATTAGTCCAAAAAGATAAGAATACCCAATAGTCCAAAGATGATAAGGATGGAAAATACTTAAAAGAAATTCATACAGAACCCAAAATCACAAAATCCACAAAAAAATTATCAAACAGAAAAGAAAAACAGCTGCTTCAATGAGATTAAAATCAGTGACTACCTCTGGTGTCCATGACCAAAATCTTGACGATCAGGGCCTTCTGGGTTTGCCTTCAAGACCTTCCTCGATCAAAGTCTAGTTCTTTTTTCACTATTCTCTCTCTCTGATTTGTCTGTGCTTTGTTTTTACGAGGAACAACAATGAGCAGAGGGGGAGTGTATATTTGAAGCTGTGAACCGAAGTTAGTGCAACGGTCAAATTTTTTGAGTTGCAATGTGGACCGTTAGATTGTGGGGACGGCTGTGGTTCGTTGCTAATCGTGGTGTAATTGGCAAGTAATCCTACTTTTTTACGCTTTTCTTACCATGTATGCTTGATCATTAAATTGGTAATAAAGAAAAATGAATATCATTTGAAATTTGGAGTTCAAAGTTTAATTTACACAAAAATGAGTTTAAGTTTTGCTTGTTTATACATTGCATTTTGAATGTGTAAATTTTAGAGGAAATCAAAGGAAAATATTCTCCATAACCCTTTATTTGATCCTTGCTACTAAATACAAGTTTACGGAGGATCCACTGTGATGAATAATGCCAGTTTGGGAAACCAAATTTGTGTTTGGCCTTACCCACTAATGATTCCATGTCATAATTTGTCTACGATTCCCTCTAATTGACGACCAAATTCAAGTTCTACCGTACTCCCTATACC
The DNA here is from genome assembly GCF_002994745.2 of Rosa chinensis. Classification (NCBI taxonomy): domain Eukaryota; kingdom Viridiplantae; phylum Streptophyta; class Magnoliopsida; order Rosales; family Rosaceae; genus Rosa; species Rosa chinensis. The sequence continues at coordinate 64,800,509 of NC_037094.1, forward strand.
CAATTTTATGCAATTGAAGACCATGAAGAAATTCGAGAGTGAGTGAGTGCTAAAATAACACAACGCTCATTACCAAAGAGCTACATAGTGACCAATCTTGGAACCAATAATCCTAATATACCATCATCGAAGATCTAGATTATGACACCAAAGATTGTCTAGTTGTGCCGAAGCCCACATCCAACATGCTGATATTCCACCCACTTTAGCCATCCGAGTAGAAACAAGTATAAAATTTCTACATAAAAAAACATTTTCACTAGTGCGTGTGGTATCATTCCTCACAACAAAATATATAACTCTTCACATTTTTAACGTAAAAATCCAAAAACTCTAATCCAATCCGCAATTTTCCAATACATCATAAGAAAAACACAGAGTCAAACACACGTAAGGCGACACAGTTCATCGGTTTTCGATTCCAAAACACCCGTTTCCCAAGCCCCGTTACAAAATATTGAGTCCAAACAGATCCGTACCCATACTCTCGTCACTATGCAATATTCCAGTTGCATCGTCCACCATGTTAAACCCAAACCAAGTCACCCAATATGGACCGCAGGCCCTTCTTTTAAAATATCCCTCCTAATTTGTCGGAATACGCTAACCATCTTCTTCACTTAAACTCCATTAACAACTCCAGAGAGCTCATGGCGACGACGACCCTCGTCAGCAACCTCTCTCTCCCGAGTCAACTCGGCAACTCGAGGCCCGACTCGCTCAAGCCCAACCCTTTCGCCGTTAATTTCAAACGCTCTTTCGCGGCAATCACTGTTCGAGCTTCTTCCACCGCCTTCGTCGAGGCCACTCCAACTGTAAGTTTTGGCTTCTTTTCAAGCTTGGATTTCAATGCAATCAGTCGAAAACTGGAAAACCCAGTTTCAGTTTCTACTGGGAGTTCGAAAGTTTTGAGCTTTTTGGTTTTGGATATTGATAAGTTTCTTGGGTTTTTGTGGTTGTGTAAGTTTTGGCTTCTTTTCAAGCTTGGATTTCAATGCAGTCAGTCGAGATTGGAAATCCCAGTTTCAGTCAATGCCTCAGAAATTCGAAAGTTTTGAGCTTTTTTTATTTTGGATATTGATAAATTTCTTGGGTTTTTGTTGTTGTGTGTCAATGATAGGACCCAGTTGAGGTTCAGGATAATGAGGCCACCACCTGCAACGACTTGTTTGCTTGTCCTATATGCTTTGATCCATTTTCATCAAATGGGTATGAGTCACTTGAATCAAGTGTTTAATTCGAATTACCAGTGATTGGACTCTGTTAATTGCTGTTTGCATTTTGTTGTTTCCTTGTTTTCGTTTCGATAATGGTTGTGTTTGTTGTGGTTTGGATTTACAGTGAGTCTGGTTCTGGGTCAGGTTTTGAATGTAGCACTTGTAAGAAGACTTACTTTGGCAATGAGATACATTTGGACCTGACAGTGGCGAGCGGTGCCAAGAACTATGGTGAATCGATGCCGGCTGCCACAGAGATTTTCAGGTATTGAGTTTGTATAGGTTTGAATTTGGGAAGCTTATGTGTTATGCATGAACTTTCATAATGAAATTTTAAATGAGGATGGTGAAACAATAGGGTTGAAGCAGAGTTGGATGCAAATCCTTTTGGTTTATCCATCTCTTGCAGTGTATCTTTGCACAAGAATTAGAAAGTAGGCTCTATGCTAAGGGCTTATGATTGAGAATAGCGTCTGATGTTTGCTATATTGATTTTTAGTTGCCTGATTTGGTACATAGGTGACGCAGAACAGAGCAACAGTTGGTGAGAGTATGATTAGGGTGGGTTGGGGGATGTTGAGAGATTAAGAAAGCAGAATGGTTTTAGAAGAAACAGAGGGTTTTTAGTGGTAGAAGGGAAAGATAGAGCGAGGGAGGTTAGGGGAGAGAACTCAGGCACCAAGCCTTTCAATAAAACTTGAGTTTATTTCATTCTAATCTGATTTGGGTTTACAATTGGTAGCCATATTTATAGGCTTAAAATGCATAACCTTTAGACTCCTAGAACACCAGAAGACTCTTAAAAAACTTATTAGTAACAAGAACCTTGAGTACTCACCGTAAGACTTAAATAGACTCTTGAAAGCACTAGACTCATAATTACTCATCATAAATCTGAAAAATGACTCTTGCAAGACCCTTAAACCACCCCGGAGACTTTAGTTTGGACCAAAAAGGGCTGGGCTTAGTCTTAGGCTTCCAAAGAGGAAATTTCTTTTCCAACCAAGTTGTGGCTGCTGCATTAATAGGTCCTGTGGTCATGTATCATCCTCTAACGGCCATAGTATAATCAAACTGTGTAGCTTTTGATTGGAACTTTGGAAGAAAGTTGAAGATAACAAACTAATTTCTCATGAAGAATTTTGTAAAGGGTATTCATAATCTGAACAAAAAAGTTTTCCTGCGTACATAACCCCCTATGTTGGTCAACTTTGTTACTTTTGATCTGTATATCATGGACAGAGCATGCTTAATTCAATTGATTTCACCTGCCATGTTATAATGTCTAGAAACGTTTTGTTGGATCAGGACTCCGTTGGTATCTTTCCTCTATGAGAGGGGCTGGCGACAAAGCTTTTCGGTATGGGGCGGTTTTCCTGGCCCAGAGAAAGAGGTGAAGTGTTTTGTTTCTTTTTTCACAATTTTCCTTTTCAAAGACTTGTTATTTCTTTTCCAAACGTCAATCATGTATTTCATGGTTAGAATGTAACTCATACCATCTTTAGACAGTGGGAAGTGTGCAGACATATATATATTCATAGACACACACACACACACACACACACACACATATATATATTATCGAAAGGTTCATTGGATAACCCTTGTTAATTTTGTTTGTAGTTTATATCAAGTGAAGATCAGCCTTCTAGTATGATTTTTTTTTTCTGCTGTCAGTGTATTTATATGAATAAGAAATCCCACTACCAATAGGAGTTGGATGACTTATAAGAGAAAGGAAGGGGAAAAAAAAAACCGAAGAAGGGTAGCTATTTCTGATCAGTGCATGGAAAACAGATAGATTGATCCCGTTTCTGCCTAATTGTGACTGGCTTTTTATGGCCAATAATTTTGAGTTTGTGACTGATTGAACTTCTGAAAATATAAATCATCCCTTTTTCATTGTGTACTTGATTTGTCTTGCCAACCAAGTTGTTGAGTTGCTAACAGTGTTATGGTTTTGTCTGCAGTTTGAGTTGATTAAGGATTACTTAAAACCAGTCTTGGGTGGTAGCATCATTGATGCTAGTTGTGGGAGTGGGTTATTTTCTAGACTTTTCGCCAAGAGTGGATTGTTTTCTCATGTTGTTGCTCTTGACTACTCAGAAAATATGTTGAAGCAGTGCTATGAGTTCATTGAAAAGGAAGAGAACTTCCCCAAAGAGTATAGAATTTTAATTTTGCATTAAAATTAGATTCCTGAAATATCAAATGCTATTAATACTTCCAAACTTGTTGTTACTATTGTTGATAACTTATACATGATCATTTTATTGTTTCCCTCAGGAACATAACTTTGGTCAGAGCTGATATTTCTAGGCTTCCCTTTGCTACAAGTTCTGTTGATGCTGTGCATGCTGGTGCTGCGATACACTGTTGGCCTTCACCATCAGGAGCTGTAAGTATTTCTCTCTATATGGTTTTGGCCAATTGTTTCTGCTTACTGTTGCACTTGTAAGGCATACATCTGCATGAATCAGGCAGCAGTGAAGTAATCACATGTACTTGTTGATAATTGGTTTGTCTATCAAAGTTAATGGAACATTTTGAAAGAGGAGCACAATTAACAAGATAATTTATAGTATTTAAATGACCTTGTTTGTATAGATCCTTTTCGTAGTAGTTTAGCCTTGTCCTGAAGGGGGACAAAGCTTCCAATTCCTTTAAAGTTTTAATACTGTGATAAAGAAATTAATTTGTTAGTGATTTGACATTTCCTCCATCATTCCTGTTGTTTTTCTTACATATTCATATTTTTGTCTTTGAATAGAAATGCATGATCAATGTGTAAAATTGACGATGTAAAGATGGTGATGGAAACATGAGAGGAGATGAGCTCTAGTGCAAACAATTAGTGCAATTCTGAGTGCATATGTAACTTATAGTTACTTCTATCTCCAGATTAAGGTGCAAATTGCACAGATTTCATTTTAAGGGCGACTATGGATGTCCTGTGTGTTAGATATAGAAGTATTGTTTCCAGTATAATCTATGAGAAGGAAAGTTGGCTATATGGAATGATGGAATATCCATCTCGACCATCTAATTTCTCTTCATTCTTATTAATGTCAATGCGCCCCACCCCCTCTCTTTTCTTTTTTTGGTTCTTAGGTTAATCAGTACTTTCCCTGACTAATTGGCAGCTGTGGTTTTGAAGGTTGCTGAAATTAGCAGAATACTGCGACCTGGTGGGGTGTTTGTTGCGACAACTTACATACTTGATGGTCCTTTTTCCTTTGTCCCATTTTTGAGGGAAGGAACCAAGGTATATCCTTTAGACTCAGAACCTGTACTGTTCCATTGTTTGGGATTCTTCTCAGTTTGCCTCGTGGTTTGGGATTATATTTATAGTTGATACTGTTTTTTCTTTTATTCTTTTCCCTCACAAAATCATTGTTCTTTTATGAGTGTTGAACTTGTTCCAATGTCTATGGATTTAATATGTCTGAGACTATATAAGAAGAAGAATAACTTTCCAAACCTTGTAAGCCCTTCAGTTTATACACGATGTTCTGATGTATTGAATGTGATACATCATGATATATTTGTCTGAAAAGCATGTGATTAATCTTATCTTGATCTGCAGCTAATGATTTTGTTTTTGTTGCAGAGAACAAGGCAAATATCGGGCAGCCAAATCTTCCTATCTGAAGGTGAATTAGAAGACATCTGTACGGCATGTGGGCTAGTAGGTTTTACAGCCGTGAGGAATCGGTTATTTGTGATGATCTCTGCCACAAAACCAAGTTAAATAGCATTCTTTGCCACGAGGATCTCCCCAGTTTGTATAGGGTTGTATACGGAGTAGGCATTTGATGTGAGATGTGTTTCTCTGAAAGTTCTCTTGAATTGTAGTAAAGAAACAATAATCCTATAGTTACCAACTTACCATACCAGAAGGATGATATGACACCTCAAGTTGTTGCAAGTAAATGAGGTTTCCATGTGGAACCGTTTGTATAAATATACTCAAGTATATCAAGTTTTATACCAAGTCATAGTTACCTTGCCACAAGGCAGTAATGAAAGCAAGCATTTGTTCAACAATTTGTTCTGTAAAATTGTTTCTTTTCATAGAACATAATGAACCATCCCAGGGATGGGTCAGGCGCAAATTGTATTTTGAAGGTAACTATGACGAGAAAGCTCATTACACATTGGAACTGTGCAACTTGTAAGATGTTCCCGCATTAAAAGAAGAAAGAAAGAAAAGAAGTCACAAGCAAGCTCTTACGAAAAACCAAGACGTATTAAACTCTTAAAACGCTCGTTTCAAAAAAAAAAAAAAACTCTTAAAACGCTTGAAAAAACCATAAAAACGATGCCTTTGTGCAGGGTTACTTTTGGTAGAAGGTCAAAACAGGATGGACATTTTGCCTCTGTACATGTATGATCTCTGGATGTGCTTGAATGGAGTTGTATGTTCAGTCTATTGTTGAAGTGTGTTGTAATCGGTACCCATCAAAAGCTATGAGCTAGCTAATACTTCTGTGTATGAAAGCCATTGTCTGCTTGCTAGATTACTCCCGGCTCATATTGGCGAAGGTCAACTGGCGGTAAAGCAACACCTGTTCATCATCCTCAGCATCACCAACAAGGTCTTTCTCACCCTCATACTCCAAGTCAATGACAGTTCTATCATTCACAAATAATTCTTCCGACTCAGGAAAGTGCATCTCTGAATGTTCTCCTCCTCTAGGTGAATTTTCTAGTTCTATTTGTTGCATCTCTGACTCTATTAAAACCTCCATTCGAGCACGCTCCCTGTCTCTTGGGTAGGTGCAGTATAGGAACGAGTATATAACACAACACAGAGCCATTGGAATTCCGATTGCTGTGTACAGTGCTTTTGCCAAAGATGATGCATTCCCTCTATCTGTGGCGATCTCTTCAGATGTGCTGGACCCTGCAGCAACTGGTTTATAACCATAAACATGCTGTGCCAAAATCCCAACTATTGGAGGAGCAAATGACGAGAGTATGGACTCAAAAGATCTGTCCAGAGCATATACATTTGTTCGGGATCTCTCAGGAACTATCTCAGCAAAAATTGGACTGCACAGAAAATATCATCAAATGTAACATATCAGTAGTCTTTTGCTTTCCAGGAAAATGGAGGGGACATTAAACACCAGAAACCCCTCTTTTCCTGTATCTCAGAAAATAGGTGCCTTATTTTATTTTTCTTAAAATGGATATGCAAAATTATTCAGATTTCTAACAATAACTTCTTTTTTTAATTTCATTTTGGTTACTCGTGATAACAGTATTATATTTCAGTTATCATGTTTTTCAGATATTGATGTGATTGTATTTATTACGAAACTAAAAGCCTAACCATATTAGCGGACGATTCATGCATAATTTAGATGAAAAAGAGGTTTGAGAAACGTACTTGTTTGCAGCTGGAGCATTCCAAGATATTAAGAATCCCATGATGAACAAAACTAAACCATGGATGACAGCTGTGGATGGATCATCAGGCAAAACAAGCAGCAGAATTGCTGCAAGAGGTATTGCAGACGCTGAGCTTATCTGTGCTAGAATTATCCTTCCAGCATTTGGAAAACGCACCGATAAGATATCCCCCATTTTACCTCCAAATACACCCCCAAGAGAACTACCAATCACAAACAAGGCAATGAGGAAAGCGGATTTCCCATGAGAAAAGCCAGTAAGTTCCAGCCACATTGGCGCAAATGACAATGCTGACCAAGGAAACGAGCCGGTAACACCCTGTGCCACAACAATCTGGAAAGAAGGGATTTTAATAACCGACTTAGCTTCTTTAGCCAGCTCCTTAACTTCTGACAAAAACGATTTACTAGGAGTCTGACTGCTTTCTTTTGTTGCACCCTCTGGAAAATGTGGATCAGTGGCATATATACGGACTAAAATACCTACTACAACACTAATCAGTCCAACAAGATGAAAGGAAATCCTCCAACCAGGGATCCCCATGATCGTCAATGGAGCTATCAGTATTGAGCAAAGGCCACCAATTATCGAACCAATGTTGCCAGTTAGCTGAAGCCACCCAAAAGCCGTACCCCGGCTGCTATCATCAGTTGAGTCGGCCACAAGGGACTGCATAGCAGGAGCAACTAGAGCAAGACCAATCCCATTCAAAGCTCTGGATATAGCCACCTGATCAGTAAAAACTCAATAAACCAAGCCGCAATGCTAAACACAATGATAGTACATCAATGTAAATCAACTCTCTAACATCATAGACTAACTCAAGATCAGACTAAGCTAGTCTACCGATATATGAAGCCGGTTTACTTCATGTATTGATACATTAATATACCGCATAAGAAACCTTATAATAAATCAACTTCTCAAGACTCTATTGTACGAGGCTTGATAAACAAAATTAACTTATTCAGCATAAATACAATGATAGTACATCAATGTAAACCAACTCTCTATGATCAAAGACTAACTCGATATCAGACTAAACTAGCCTACCAATAAATAGAGTCTGTCTACTTGATGTATTGATATATTTATGCACAGCATAAATACAATGATAGTACATCAATGTAAACCAACTCTCTCCGATCATAGACTCACTCGAGATCAGACTAAACTAGCCTACCAATAAATAGAACGTGTCTACTTGATGTATTGATATATTAATGTACCACCCACGAACCCATACAATAAATCCACTTATCAATGCTAAATTGCACAAAGCTCGATAAACAACACAAATCATATCAAATTACTGTATTGGGCAACCCACAAAGTGAAATTACAATGAGGAATTTACCAAAGTCTAAGATCAATCAAGACAGTAAACCTTTGCTTTCTTATTGGGAAACCAAGGAAATGTGGTAACAATATTACCTGATAGAAAGTGGAGGAAAACGCGACGAGAAAAGTGGCGGCGGCCCAGAGAAAGGCGCCGAGGGCGATGACGTGGGCCCGGTTGTGACGCACGGCCAGGTAAGCCGCGATGGGGTAACAGAGGGACTGGACCATGGACCGGAAAAGAGTGAGCGACCCGAGCCCAGTCGGGTCGGTGTGAAGAGCCGCACCGACCTCCTTGTACACACCAGGAAGTAACGACTCGTCGGCTCGCTCCATGATCCCGGCGAGGTTGACCAGCACCAGGGTCAACGTCTCGGGCTCCATTCTGAATCTCAGTTTCATCTTCTTCTTCTTCTTCTGGGTCTGGGAAATGGGCGTCTGGGTTGGGCAAAGACTGGGTTTTTGGGGGAGGAGCGTGCGTGACACGCGGCTGGGTTTAAGGGGGTGGGCTTTGACAGATGGAAGGGTGTGCAGCGCTTTGGCGGGCTTGACCGTTATGTGCCCTATTATGCTTATCTTCTATTTGCTTTGCTTTGCTCTTTTGTCTTTGTGAAACTTTGGACCTGTGGTAACAAGGGGTTTTGGTTAACTTTCTCAAGGCACACCCTAATATTTGTTGACGGCACCCAACTCTTTAGGCCCCAGTTCATATATTTGATAGAATTTGAAACGAGTTACTTATTCAGTTATTTGAACGTAATAGTGTGTCGTAATTTGGTAATGGTGTTCAAGTTGGTGAGATTTATAAGAGATGATCGAGCATATACTAACACAAACTTTTTGTCAGACTTTAGATTCATTATCTTCCAATTTAAGGAGTTATGGCACTTAGACTTCAAATGGAGCGGGCCTAGTAGTTTAGGAAAAAAGTTTGAGTAAGTTTGGGTTCATTCCATTTCAATTCAAAGAGTCATGGCCCTTAATTTCAAGCAAAATGGATGTACTCTGGTGGCATAAAATTTTATATTTTTTCAATTGAGTTACATAACTTAGTTCATTTGTGCACCATAATAAATGTGATTCATACGTTGGACAAATTAAGGATGAAGTTTAATTCGCTTTAGATCCAAGTAATTTAGAAGAATAACTAGCGGGGTTAGCTTGTTTTTACGAGGTTCTCGGATTTAAAGATAAATATGTTATCATCATTGCATGCATCGAGGTTTTCAAATGATGAACACGTGAAAAAGTATTAAAACTTTACTTCATTTAAATTATCTTGTTTATTTATTTTTGTCCACTTACGCTAACGTGTTTTTTAATTTTTTTTCTCCTGGGCCCTTCAGTTTCAAAATGCCCAGTGTGCAGGCTAGATTAGTTGAGGTCAGGCGTACATGGAGTTGAGGCATAGTTATCACTGCTTCTGCATTGTAGGTTTTACCGATCTTTTACTTTTTTACTTTATATTCTTGTATACTTTTTTGTTTTAGAATTGCTCTGATAACTTGTGTGATTAATATTGTTAAGCTGAGACTTGTATAAGGTGAAATAGGAGATGTTGTGATTTAGGGAGCAAGGTGGCTCCAGGAGTTGAGGATGGTGTTTGATATTAGAAGTATAAATGTCTTTCTACAAGTTTTTGGTAATCCATCTTTAGGGGAAGTTTTGCCAAATTTTTAGTAGAATTTCTTCTAAAGTGGGCCCCGTAGGGCTATTTTGGATTTTAAGGTGAAATCCAGAGCAGGTCCTATCAAACTTCTTCTTCATCCTCTATGTCATTCTCATATTCTTTTGCCAGTTTTTGATTCGATTTTGCACTCAGGCATTTGTTAACCAAATAGCCACCCTCAAGTATAAGGGCCAAGTTATCGTGTAGGGGATATCGTACCCAAGGGATTGGACCCACTATAGCTAAGGAAAACCTAAAGTATGCTAGATGAATATGCAAATGTACAAGTCATAAACAAGGGCTCACAAGTGAACCAAAGTTCATGGTGAATATGTGCAAGATGGTGAATATATGGTTTGATTTTTTCGGCTTTGGAAATGGTTTCGAATCAAATTAACACACAATAAAAACTTGAAATGTAAACTAGGCTATGCTAAACTAGATGTGATAGATTGGATGGAAGTTAGAGCTTTAGATTGTTTACCATAGCCTCCCTTGCATGCATTGATGTTCAAATTATAAGTAAAACAATCCCAAGTATTCAATTACCCTCTTAGCATTCGGATAAGACTACTAAGACCTAAACTCCTTTGATTTTATCAATTCCCATCGGATAAGTGCGAAACTAACTACCCAAGAATAAGTTGTATTACCGGATAAGTATCAATTCCTTGCTCATAGATGCATAAAGGTTTGAGTTTAGATAATCAAGCAAGCAAACCAATCCTAGGTTTAGGTGATTTTAACTCACTACCCTCACATACACACCTAGTGTGCTATCATGCTATTAATGTTCAAAGCCAGCTACTCTATAAACATTGTTCATGTAATGACAAATGCAAAGTATTCAAATTAGCTAGATTCAAATACAAGCATTCACTTCTTGAATTAGCATGTGAAGATGATCATGGAAAATGCATCAAATAAGACTCAAACATCAATTCATTACAAGTTTGGCTAGGGCTTTCAACCCTAGCCCCAACAAATTAACTACTCACTCATAATCAAATACATAAGCTTCAACATGTTTATGAACATCAAACTAAAAAGTAGGGATAGAGAGAGTACTAGTGATAATCAAGTTGAGGATGGTGTAGATGAACTCATAAAGGCATTGACATGGTGAAAATGGTAATGGTGATGATAATTTCTCAAGTAATACTAGACTCCTCTCCTTCTTCTTCAAAAGTTGATGATGAAATATGAGATGTAGAGATGATCAAGTGGTGAAATGGTGAAGCTTTTTGTCTATGAAATGAAATGAGTAGATGGAAAAGATGATGAAGGTTGTGGTGGTGATAATGGAGGTTATGAATTGATGGTAGTGGTGATGGAGGTTTTGTGGAGGAGATGATAGTGGAAGAAGATCATATGGGGTGGAATGGGTGATGGTTTATATAGAGAAGAAAAAGAGGGAAGTAATGATGAATAAAAACAAAGCATGAAGGTGGAGTATGAGAGTAATGATGAATAAAAATAAAGCATGAAGGTGGAGTTTGAGAGTAATGATGATCTATTAAAGAGATTGGAGTAGAAAAATATATCCAAGGAAAAAGAGAAAAGCATCTAGCTTTCTTTATGTGGGTGGGAAACTTGAACATGATGAATGTTGAGCTGGTTTTAGGTCACTTTCTGCCCCTTAATTTCTTCAATTAATTCTCCACTAAGACTTCTGAATGGGCCTCTAACTTCTTCATATCAAATGTTCCTCCATCAGTGTAAATCATCCTGGTAAAATTTCAGAGTTAAATTCACTGTTGTTTGGCCTTAAATGTTTCTGAAATACATACAGGTCAGGTTTTCCAGTTTTCATCTATCAGAAAATTGGACTGACTGTTTGAAAGCTTTCCACTCAAAACTAGCTCTGGTACTCTTCATAACAAATGATCATTGGGATGTCTAGGATGAAACTACAAATTTTTAACTTATTCGGAGTTCGTTTGGTCAAGCGGCTACCCCTCCTTTCTTGTCTAGCTCACTTTCTCTTAGCCGGAGTAGGAAAATGTCTAACTCACTTTCTCTTCTCCATTATTTCCTAACATGATAAGGAAAATAAATATATATATATATATATATATATATATATAAATAAACATAAAGATTAAGTAAAGTACAAGATTAGAAAAATAATGAAATTGGATTAGTCAACATCAAATTGGACTTTAGAACAAGTAATTTTCATGTTTTATGGCACAAATATGTATATGAATTATGATCCAGCAGCACTTTCCAAAGCTGAAACAGGTATTTAAAGATTATGAATTTACAGTAGAAGGATCCAATTCAGATCAAATTGATGCTTGGTTAGTTTCAAAGAAGATAACATCAACAAAATGCCGCAAAGCAAAGGAAAAAAAAAACTCAAAACTTGGACCGTGAAACATGCAGATATGGGGACAATCTCTGTTTTGAAAGCAACATGTATACACTCGGTGCCATAGTTGCAATTCTGTAAAACATAGAAGGGTAAAAATGTATGGCCACTATTCATAAGGAAAACCTTCCTTTAGTATAGTTATAATTTAAGAAATAGCTAAATTGATAAAATAGAATTTTTTTATTTTATTTTTTATAACATAAATAGTACATGTTCAATATGAAAACTAAACTAAAGGAAAAAAAATTTGACACAATTATGAATAGATGGATATGTGATAATTAGACCATGCTTGAGAGTTGCACTTCATTAGTAGGCTTGTCATAAAGGTCTTCATCTTTTGGTGTAGTTTTGTAGTATATTGCATAGATTGAACTGCTCCAGCAATTGCACCAAGACCGTTGCTAACCAAAATAAAGTAATCCATTTTTCCAACAAGAGCATAGGAAGTACGACAACAACCATTCAGAAAGTTGGCAATTGAGAGCGTGAATGGCATATATTTCACACTTTTTGTTTTGATGACTTCACTCATGATGAACAGAGGAGAGCTATACATGAGGACATTGAAAAAAATCATAGATAGAACCAACTATGACAGCCCTCAAATGTCGATTTATCTTCATCTTATGCTTAGGTCTTGCCAACATAGTTGCAGCAACAATAACCCCAAAGAAAACAAACTCGCATACAAAGTATGTAGCAACCCTCTTTCAACCTTTTGATACGCATAATAGAAGAATATGCCAAGATATGATGTGGGGAAAAATTAGTCATCAATCCTATCAAAGGAGAACGCACCTAGGAAAAAAGAAAAAACCAGATGGTGTGTGTTCTCTCCCGGTTGAACACGGCCGGCGTTCCAGCCCGGGAGAGGATTGATGATTTGGAGATGTAGTGGGCTTTCAGGGCGGCGGTGTGGTCCAAGGAGGGTGGATATTTCTCCGATTTCAGGCAGCACAAATTGATCTCGATTTGTCCTTCTCATATCCGGGGCGGAGGCAGTGGTGCAGCAGCTACGAACTTTGGCTTTCCGGTGGTGGTTTCTGGCGTCATCGATCTTACGTGGGTTGTGGCTGTGGATATTCAGATTGGATCGAGGCAGTGGAGATCTAGAAAGGGATCTGTCTCCGTTTTGGTCTGGGATCGTTTTATGGTCGTTTGCCTGGCGTAGGGGCTGGCTCTGGCGTGACAAGGCGGTGCAGCGGTGGAGGGATTCGGCGGGACGACGTATTGTTACGGGGCAGCGACATGGTGGCGAAGGGGTTCGCTGGTGGCGGGAATGTTTGCCTGCTTCGCTTGCTTTTTGTTGGGGGGGGGGGGGTGGTGTTTAGGTCGGGCCTTTGTTCTTGGGTCTCTCTGGTGGTCTTTTGTTTCCGGTTGCTTAGTTTTTCTTTGTTTATTTTTAGTTGTTGTCTTGTTGAAAATAAGTCCCTCCTCTTGTGAGCGAGGGTTTGAGTTTGTGTGTTTCTGTGTAGTGTCGATGCCATTGTTATGGTGTCATGGTCGTTTTGCTGTGTCATGGTCTGGTCTTTTGTCGGTGCTTTCTGGTTATCAACGTGATGGTGAATCACCCTTACACGTGGTCTGGCTGTTTCGGGACGCGGTGTCCGAACGGGTGAAAACAGTTCATTTTAATGTTGGTGGCTGGGTTGTATCAGTACAGGTTTGGTTGTTAATCATTGTAGCTTGCAGGTATGAGCATAAAATTTGGTTAGGGGTTGGCTCCTTGTGGCTCATGGAAGTCATTCATGTTGACGGTCTCGTAACTATGGATCCAATGTTTTGTAATCTATTTGGTTATTAATAGAATTTTCATGTTCTAAAAAAAAAAAAAAAAGATATGCCAAGATATATGAGCTCTATAATTAGCCCAATTCCATTAATGGTGACAACTAAAATGTTGTTAGGATTAACAAATGGCAACCCGTAGTAACACCATAACAAATAGTTCAACAGTGTCGTAAGGTAAGGTTTTGCATCAAAAGATTCCACATCTCTTTTTCTCCATATTTCTACGAATGTAGGAATTGGAGAGAGGAAAAGTCCTACAGAGATGATATTCCCAACAACACCAACCAGAACCTAGCATATGTGTGCACCATCTTCGAGAGGAGAATGAAAGGAAAATATATATGTCTGAAAATAAGAGAGAGATATCAAGTATTGAATGAATAAGATTTAGAAGAAATGAAGGTTGATATTTATAACACAATTATTAGTGCCTAAATGAAACTCTATATTTGTTCCAGTAGTAATGGGATTCTCGTGTTAATGGTAATGAGATTCTTGTTCTAATAGTAATGGGATTCTCGCTCCAGTAGTAATGAAATTCTCGTCCTAGTAGTAATGGAATTCTCGACTCTAGTGGTGAAATACTTGGTCAAGTACTTATTGGAGGCACCATCAACGTAGAAAATAAAGAAGTGTTAGAAATTCCTTAATATGCCTTTCAAGGCAGTGGCATACGATTATGTAGGGCTGCTTAATTTTGGTTCATTACTAAAAGTCTAAAATGATCAATAGGTCCCACAGTAGTAGCTTCGTTACTCTCCAAATTGGATCAGTTAATTAAATCAGTCCCACAGGCCACGCTATGTATGCCTAAACCTCAACTAACAGTGGTCCTTCGTCAATTTTAGCGAAATTTTTTGTTGACTATCGAAGTTTGAGGATTAATCAGCGGCGAATTTCGATCACTCAACCATGATGTTGATTGAGTTATTTGAACACCAAGAACATTCTATGTTTGTTCTATTTGTTCTAATGAAGACTTGCGTGTTTTGGTAATTTCATTCATCATATATATATAGTGCTTACCAATGTTCATTACAATTTTTATCTGTTTTTTTTAAAAGATGATCAAAGGATTTCACTCCTACCTCCATGATGACTCAAACTCAAAACCTTGATCTTAGGTAGTAGGTGCTCTAACCACTGAACTAACACCACATCATCATTCATTACAATTTACGTAAGTCTTACCTCAAATTATTTGAACAATTTCATCACTATATGAATATAATTTTTGCGGATGAAACTCAAAGTATATATGTGCAAGTATAACCATAATAAAGTTAGCTGGTTAGCATTTCTTGCAAAGAAGTAAATATCATTTCCAATCTATCAAAACAGCCAAAAAAAAAAGAAGTATCTAAATTATTAGATATCACCTCAATTAATACGTCATAACTTTCCACTTCAAATATTTATCTTATTTTTCTTTTGTGACCGCATCTTTTCTGTTGATCAAATATTAATAGCTAAGCATGTAAAACAGCTAGCCAGATATTATCTAATTTAGAATTAGATAAATAGAGAATATATATATTTGTAACACAATTATTTTGTAAAAACCAAGAACCAAAAGCGCATATAATGAAGGGTTTTTACTTCAACAGTGTTTGAACTCTTCGAGGACTTTTGAAATGATACCTGAACTTTCAAAGTTATCAATGTGATACTTGGACTCATTTTTTCGTATCAATGTCGTACCTACGGTCAATTTCCGTCACGGAACTGTTAACTATGATCACGTGTCTGGCACGTGAGGCACAAAATAAGGGTAAAAGACTAATTTACCCTCAAATTTTTTTTAATTATTTTTTATTTTTTATTTTTTTTGCTTTCTTTTTTTCTTTCTTGTTTTTCTTTTTCAGCTTCTTCTTCCCTCTGCTTTCTTTCAGCTTCTTCGTCAGCCACCCGAACGTCCGCCAAGTCGGGTTCTTCGCCGCCCAGGAGCCCATCGCCTCCTCCCCTCCTGTCTCCTACATTTCCCCCTCCGGAAACTCTCTGTCTCTCCTGTCATGATCCCCCCGCCACTTCACTACAAGTCCTTAACTCTATCTCTAACACCTCCCTGAAGTCCCAGTTTTGCAATTCAAGCACAGTCTCAACAAAAAAACCTCTGCAATAACAACTCCTGCCAAGTAGCTCACATCCCCATCTCTCACTAAGCCCACCAATCACCTCCTCACTCACTAAAGGTAACAAATTCCTAACATTCTCATCTCTGTTCAACCAAACACAACTTAAACCCGAAAAAGACCAACCCGAACTCGAATCAATCAAAGGTTCCTCCTGACCCGAATCCCTGCTAGAACATCACACATTTATAAACACCAGAATCACTCCCACCAAATTCTTCACCTCCTTCATCACTTTGTTCTCTTTCTTCAACCCAATTCCCTCTTAAACAAATCCAAAACGACATCGTGTGCCAACCGCACCACCAGAGAGAGCAGCGCGACGCTCTTTGAGGAACCGCAGGGATAGAGGTGGCAAACAGGCCAGCCCGGCCCGGCCCGGCCCATTTTAAGCGGGCTTAGTCGTGCTTCGTGCCGTGCTTGGGCCGGCCCATTTATTATCGTGCCGGGCTCGTGCCGGCCCATTTACTTAAACATTAAGCCCGACCCGGCCCATGGCCCGAGCCCATATCATGCCGGGCCGTGCTTGTGCCGGGTCAATAACGGGCCGTGCTCGTGCCTACCCACTATAAAACACGATTTTAAAATCTTAATTTGAACAAATAAAAATTAATTTTATTTAACTATTTAGAAAATTAAAATAAATTAAATTCTACAACGTTTTTCTTAATCTTAGCTTTTTAGGATTAGATTTCTAATAATTTTTTATATTCCACTATAAGAAAGAAAGAAAGAAAAAAACTCAAAATATATTGTTTTTAGTATATTATTGTGAGATTAATCTTTATTAAACTTTCCTTCATTCTATAGTTGTATTATTATGAGATTAGTCTTTATTAATAAACATATATTTAATATTAAGAAAAAATACTTATGTCAAAACAAGGATATAATGTTTTGTTTCATTATTTTGACAATATAAAAGAAAGCATTGGTGGAATTGTCATGAGATTTTAAATAAAAATGTCTCATATTCAAATCTCATCATTGTAGTTTTTTAATATTTTTAAAAACAAAATGAAATTTTGTGTTTGTAACGGGCCGGCCCACAATATGTCGTGCTCGGGCTTTGCCGGGCCCATTACGGGCTCGGGCCGGGCCGGGCCAATGGGCCAATATTCTTAGGCCCAGCCCGACCCATTATTCTAACGTGCTCGGGCCGTGCCGGGCCACTAACGGGCTTGGGCCGTGCCGGGCTGCTTTTAAACGTGCCGGGCCCGTGCCGTGCTCGTGCTTAGTGGCCCGTTTGCCACCTCTACGCAGGGAGCTGAGCAAGAGGAGAGCAGCTGAAACAAGTCCTTTGCGGCGGCGATTCGGTCCAAGATGTCGCCTTTTGGGTGGTTCCGGCTCCGAAGTGTCAATGAGGTGTAGACCCAGATGGATTCGAGAGGCGGGTCGACCCGAGATTGCATTGGTTGGTAGAATTGTTGAATCGAGGGAGAGAGTATGGGGTTTTCCTTGTGGATTTCATCTACAACAGTCTGAATTGATGGGCTTAGCTTAATTTGGGGTTCGGAGTTTGGTGGATTTGAGGAAGTCGTGAACTTGATTAGAGATGGAACCATGGTGAAACTGTTTGATTTGCAGTGAGAGCTAGTATGAGCTGAGCTCAAGTAAAACCCTAACCTTTTTGAGCTTATAGGAAACCCTAACCTTCCATGTTGCATGAAGAAATTCTTCAGATTTGCTTAACGTCCTTAATTAGCATTTGGACCAGAGACTCTGCTTCAAATCGGAGGGACAAAGCAAAGGGAAGAAGAAGCTGAAAAAGAAAAACAAGAAAGAAAAAAAGAAAGAAAGAAAGCAAAAAAAATAAAGAATAAAAAATAATAAAAAAATATTTTTGAGGGTAAATTAGTCTTTTACCCTTATTTTGTGCCTCACGTGCCGGACACGTGGTCATAGTTAACGGTTCCGTGACAGAAATTGACCGTAGATACGACGTTGATACAAAAAAATGAGTCCAGGTATCACATTGATAACTTTGAAAGTTCAGGTATCATTTCAAAAGTCCTCGAAGAGGTCAGACACTGTTGAAATAAAAAACCCTATAATGAATTGTTAAACTTATAGATTTTTTTTTTTTGGTGAAGTGAGGATCAATAAAGCTGCCTCAAGCTAGCCTAATGGGCTGTGAAAGGAAAACACTGAAATAGTCTGATGGACATGCCCATACAGACAAATACATAAGGTACTTAAAACAAAAATCAATTTTCTCCTGGGCTCGAAGAGATCCAGTATCAGAAAATTAATCCATAAAACAATAAAAACTACAACATAGGCCTGATAAGAGGCCCAGCAAGAGGCCCAACTTACAGAAATTATAGTAACACTGCAATGATAGCTTGATTTACGTGCATTTGGGAAGACTTTAACCAATTTTGTTACTCATGGTATACAGTGTAGAGAACATGTGTGTCTATATATATGTGTATATAAATGTGTGTGTGTGTGTGTGTGTGTGTGTGTGTGTGTATACACGGAGGCGTTCCAAAGAGAACGTCTGCACTTTCGCTAAAGTGCGGACGTTGATGCTGCAGCTCTGCTCAGGCCACGACGGAGCAGCGCCGCTTGCCGGATGGAGGCCAGGGGTCTAACAGACCAGTCTGAAGTCGGGTGGAGTCGTCGACGACGAGGTTGCAGCGTTGCCCAGAAACTTGTAGTTGCAGGTCAGGTCGCTGCCCAGAACCTGCAACCTCGATCTCCTCCGACCTCGATCGTTGCCCAGAACGGTCTGGGATGCCTCTGGCCTTCGTCTGGCAAGCCCCGAGCCGCCATCGCCGCCTGAAACGCCGCAGAACAGTCGATGTCTGAACTTTAGCGAAGTACGGACGTCCGTTTCAGAATATATATATATATATAGGGATCCGACATTAGACCAACTTTTCGATCATATTTTAATATTTTAACCGTTCAGATTTTAGGTCCAAATGTGTAGATCACTTATGCAAATTTTCAGTCAAATTGATTATCGTTAAGGCATTTAAAACGACGACTTAAGATTATAAGTATGAACGGTTCAAGTTTGACAGATTTGGTTCGTTCATTGATTTATTCTAGTTTGATACCTTAACAATCACTGATTTGGTTGAAAATTTTGCAGAAATGATCTACACATTATAACCTAAAAACTGAATAGTTGAGATGTCGAAATGTGATCGAAAAGTTGGGCTAATGCCCTATCCTATACAAGACCAAAAAAGAGATCTCTTAATGGAAGGGCCATATATATAAGTTTGACAAATTTGGTTCGTTCATTGATTTATTCTAGTTTGATACCTAAACGATCACTGATTTGGCTGAAAATTTTGCAGAAATGATCTACACATTATAACTTAAAAACTGAACAGTTGAGATGTCGAAATGTAATCGAAAAGTTGGGCTAATGCCCTATCCCTATACAAGACCAAAAAAAAGATCTCTTAATGGAAGGGCTATATATATATGTCTGTGTGTGTGTGTATATCCCTGATTCTGAGTTCCTCGATTCTCAGATTGTGTGTGAAATTTACAACCACTACGAAGCTGCACTTTGCTGCAGAGAGGGACCTCTCACCTGTATCCAAGGCTCGAGAGTTTGAGGGTTACAGAATTGACAGAAGAATCATGATCTTTCGGAAAACATAATCTCCAGGGGAACTAGTGAAAGCAACTTAAAAAAAAATCTGATATGATTGCCACTTCGTACAACTTGATATTTACATCATCATCATCATCACAGCCAGCTCCCTATTGGCCATGTGGAAGCCATGCCTCACCGTACACGTGGACATCCACACCTTGATTCGCGCCTCCTTGCCGGTCGCAGTCTCTCTCAGGCGCGCGCGCACAACGCCTCTAATTGCGTTTTCAGTACCCTTTGCACGCTGCCTGGTTTGCATAAGAATGAAGATGAAGTGGCTCTGACGTCTACTTGTGCGTCACATGGCTGGGAGTTATGGCCCAGTCATTCTACCTAGCTAAAAATCTATAATGGTTATTTTCTTTATAACAGTTTTTAAGTTTCTTTTTTAAGTATCGGAATCAGTGGGGGATCGTTTAAGTGAATCTACGGTTTTGGGAGCCCAAATGGTGCTGACTCCCATTTTGCGCTCGATGAAAAACCCACAAGCCCTCCCGTGATTTTCTACTGTGGAAGAACAGTACTGTTGCAAAGACCTTTTGCCGATGATGGTGCTCGTGTGTTTTTTTTTGGAATAAAGTGCTAGTGCGACTGCGCTCAAGCCTTGATTAATGAAACTGTCGAGAATACAAGGGAGGACATTAGGCCTATACAAAGAGTTCTCTATTGGCTACTCTATTTGCTTTGACATAACGGTAACATGTGTGTTTTTTAGCACATAATGATGGCCATGTTTCGTGTTTGAGGTCTAGAGTGTCTTGGCCAATGTTTACAGGGGAAAAAAATGGACGTGATGTCCAACTTTGATTCCCCCTCACTGTGCGCCCGCGCGCGCGTAGTATGAGATATGACAAAAAGAAAAATAACTTATAATTATGTTATTTATACCTATGACTTGATTGGATATTTGAGCTTTTATTGGGTTTAACCAAGTGGCGAGGGTTACTCAAACATTTTATTAATACTAGCCTACTTTATACATGCTCTGCATGTGTAATAGTTTTTTTTTTTGGTTAAATACTGTTTAGTCCCTTTACTTTGCCTCTCTCATCGTTTCAGTCCCTGACATTCAAATTTAATCTAAAAACTTTCTGACCTCACAATTTCCCTCCAATAGGTCTCTTCCGCGTCAAATTAGGAGTTGACCTTGAGTGAAATGTCCAATATCCCCCTCTGTTATTTCTTTTTCCTTTTTAATTTCTTTTTTCCTTTTTTTTCCTTTTTAATTTCTTTTTTTTTCTTTTTTCTTTTTTCTTTTTCCTTTTTAATTTCTTTTTTTCTTGTTCCTTTTTAATTTCTTTTTTCCTTTTTTTTTTCTTTTCGTTCTGCTACTTTCTCCTTCCTCAACCCACCAATCTCATTCCGATCAAACTCCACAACCCATCTGTTTCTCTCCCCAAATTGAAAACAAACCCAACAAAAACCTAGCTTGGCTTTGTATAGATGGACATCGAGCAAAAGCAAGAGGTTAGGAGCTGATCGATCACTTCTTCACCTTCTCTGAAGCCATCTCCCTCCGTTATCTCTTAGCGGATCCGCCCTCGTCTCCATCGTCGCCGACGCCATCTCTCAAACATAAACAGATCCCAATCAGCTCGGAAATTCGCCGCTCAACCACTCCCCTCTTGTTTTCACAGCCTACTTCTCTCTCTCCCACTCAAATCCCACTTTCTCTCTCCACATCAGGCCTCAATTTGGAAACTTTTAACTGAAAACTACCATTTTTTCAGACTCTGAGGTTTTTGGGTCTTGCTCAAAATGGTGATTTGGATTTTGGGTCTAGTTGAAATGGTGGTTTTTGATGGCCAAGTTGACCAAAACCAGAAGTGAAGAAGAAGAATAGTGATGGAAAAGAAAAATGGCCGCCGGCGTGGAGAACAATAATTGGGGTTTCGGGTCAATCTGGATTGGTTCGCCGACGTGGCGCTACTGATGCAGCAGGATATGATGGTCATTAAAAAGGAAAAAGGAAAAAGAAAAAAGAAAAAAGGAAAAAAAGAAAAAAAGGAAAAAAGGAAAAAAAATAAAAAAAAGGAAAAAGAAATTAAAAAGGAAAAAGAAAAAAAAAATTAAAAAGGAAAAATAAAAAGAAAAAAAAGAAATTAAATTGGAAAAAAAGAAATTAAAAAGGAAAAAGAAAAAAAAGAAAAAAAAGAAAAAAGAAATAACAGAGGGGTATATTGGACATTTCACCCAATGTCAACTCCTAATTTGACGCGGAAGGGACATATTATAGGGAAATTGTGAGATCAGAGAGTTTTTAGTTTAAATTAGAATGTCAGGGACTGAAACGATGAGAGAGGCAAAGTACAAGGACTAAACAGTATTTAAACCTTTTTTTTTTATGAAAATAAAAAAATAATGTAAAACAGTTATTGCAGACAGAAAAGTGGGGATTGTGGGATCATTTCTTTTTAATTTTCTTAATAAAAATCTATTTTGTAATTGTCATATTTACCCTTGTGATGTAATTGATCATCAAAGTTATTTAATCTTTTAGGATTAAATTTGTCAAAATTTTCAATTTTGGCTAACAAAGTCTCTTCTCTTAATAATAGTATAGATAGATTATAAAAGAACTTATAAGGATTTTGGCCTCTTGTCGATTAGGTTGGAATAAAGTAATTTGGGCTTCACAACTAAAGTTAATTGGCAATGGATAAAGTTGACCAAAATTCTTATGAAAACCTATAAGCAAGGTCCCTATTTTTCCATGTAAAATTCATCTTCTTAATAGATTATTTTGTCATATTGTTCTCCAACAATATAACAATGTCGATCAGAATGAACTTTAACGGGGTTATGAATGAAAAAAAAATGTTCGATCCGTGTTTTGAATTAACAGTATATCATGATGAAATAAGTTGAGAAACTGGAATAGAGTTCTTGATTTTCTGTTCTTTTAATTTAGATTTTATGCTTATACATGTGTCTAAACTGAAATTGTTTTTAGCTTAGTTAATTTAAGTAGAGACCCCAAAATATGATATGTTACTCTACCTTGTAGAATGGAGTAGTATTTGCTCATTAAACAGAGAGACCTATGCTGCTCAATCGTTTGCCGGTCTGGGGGCAAATCAATGGATTATCACTCGTTTTCTCTACACCTTTTTGGGCTTGGAAAGTGGCCTCATGCTTAGGTTAGGTGGTGCATGTGGATGAGCGTTGTCTGTGGAATGATGAGATTGTTCGGGTCCTGGTGGTGATGGATTTGGCAAAGCCGTTTTCGATGTCTATAGGTATCACTTTTCAAATTCTTTTTCGAAAAGGGAAAATTTTTCAAACAGTACATGAACTAAAGGTCACTGACAATTAAGGTTCCTTACTTTACACTAATTACACTTTGGTATCTGGACTAACAAACCTGACCCAATTATTGTACCTGCCGTTAATAACACTGTTAACCTCATGTCATTTTTTATTTTTCAAATGGTAATTTGGTATTTTCTCTCTCTCTCTCTCTCTCTCTCTCTCTCTCTCTCTCTCTCCATCCATCCATGCCCTACCAGCAACCTTGAAAAAAAACACAGGAATTCAAACCAAAGAAACATAAAATTAACACCTATTTGATCATATGTCTCAAGTCAATCTCCTCAATAGAACTACATATTAAGTTATATATATTTCATGAATTCGACAAACAAGATTTAAATGCAAAATCTCATATTTCATGAATTCAAATTGGAAAAAAATTGAATTGCAATCAACAAACCAAAGATCCAATGAGAATTAAGAATGAAAGAGAGAAATGGAGAACCCAGAATACTCGGTCTCTCTTAATCTTAGCTCCAATCTCCTTTCCTTGCTTTTTGCAATCCAAGCAGAAATAGCTTGGGCTCATCCTACGTCCATGGAACTCTTGATCAAGGAAATTCACACCAAAATTTTTGCAACAAATCACTAATTCAAGACTCTTACTTAATGATCTGATCAGGATCGATCAACAGTTACATGAATTTGGCACATGTAAAGCATTGTTCATAGAAAAATGCAAATTCTAAGCAATTGACTAATTGATTAGAGGAGATCATTTCTCTCTCTCTCCCCTTAATCCATCGTTGTTCCTCCTTTCTCCACTCTACCTTCACCTACTGCCCAGAATCCCAAACAAACTGTAGCTGCCATTTCTCCAAGCCAAGTCGCAACCACGCCCCAGTCTCCAAGCCGTCAGCCGCCCCGAATATCAGCACATCTGGACCCCATTTTTCTCTCTTATTCCTTCATTTCTCTTCCACTCTCTCAAAGCTTTAACCTTCGATCCATGGTTTCCCGACCCAGAAAACCAAACTGATAGCTGGGCTGAAATTGGAGATAATTTCAGGGAAAAGGGGATGAGAAACAAAGATAAGGTTGAGTCTTTGAATCTCCAATACGGTCTCTGAAAAGACCCAGAAGAAGATCGAAGCAGAGATTCGAGTCGTGGAACTAGCCTCCAAAGGTCGAGGATGTGCCTCTGGATGACAAGTGCTTCTGTCGTTCGTGCAGTGGAATAACCCTAAGAAATTTTCTTTTCTTCTTTTAAAAGAAAAAAAAGACTTTCCAAGGGTGGATCTACGATCAAGATTGCACCACCAATCTTCTTTTTCTTTTTATTAAAAAAAATTGACTTTGTAAAGGTGGAGTAAGGAGACAACTTTACCCTTGAAAATATGTCAGGTGGCATGCCAACTAACTAAATTATTGACGGC
The DNA here is from genome assembly GCF_002994745.2 of Rosa chinensis. NCBI lineage: Eukaryota > Viridiplantae > Streptophyta > Magnoliopsida > Rosales > Rosaceae > Rosa > Rosa chinensis. Next base: position 64,824,764 of record NC_037094.1, read on the forward strand.
GTGTACCAAAAGTGTGTCAGGTTTGTTAGTCCAAGTATTGAAGTGTAATTAGTGTAAAGTGAGGAACCTTAATTATCAGTGACCTTTAGTTTATCTACTGTTTGAAAAAAAATTTCCCTTCAAAAAAGTTGGATATTGAATATGTGAACATGCGTGGACTTTGTTGTGTTTGTGGATTATTTGTGCATTGTTGGGGTCCTCCCCCATGAGAAGCAGCGGAAGCTAATAGTCGGGTTCCCCCACCAGTGATGTCGGTGGTTACAAGCCAGCTTCCTCCTCCGTGCTTTGAGGGGTGCTATACTGTGATTACTGGCTAGCGCTAAAGATAGGACACCTTGCCCCTATCACTACTCGATCCCTGTAGGTGGAGGCGATTTGATTAGGCACTTCTCCTATTGACTCTATTGCTACAGGCTCCCAGCTACTTCCCTTGTGTCTTCTGCACTTGGCGAGCATGTGGGCTCTACTCCTCTATCTTCCCCACAAAAATAGGGTAGGTTGGGGTTCCCAGATGCCCAATTTTCTGCGGTAGAAGGGGATCGTCTCCCTGATTTGGATGGTATACCAGAGGGTGTTATTACCCCAACTATTGTCATGATAGAGTCTGCTGAGTCTTCGTCTAGGAAAAAGCGGCACAATTGCAATGTTTGTGGTTAGGTTCAACTTATGGATACTTCAAACTCCAAGTTCTTATCTCGGGTCTTCGGTGCGGGGAAGGAATAATCCCCATTGAAAAGAAATCATCACATGTGGGGAATAAATTATTCCCCCACAAGGAAAAAATCATCTTCTACAGGGGAGACATCATTGCCTATAGGGTTACACACCTACTCAGGAAAGAAGCCCAAGCCAAAGATCCTTAATGCCACTATGAGGCGAGTTTTGCTTTCTAGGCTGAATGAGGATACTCCTCTAGAGTCCAGATTAAATGTAGTTTTGCTTTTTTGTTTTTCATTTTCAAAAAAAAAAAAACAAAAACAAAAAAACAAAACTTTTTTTTTTTGAAAGGAACAAAACAAAACTTTATTTTAATGATATTGTTGAATTTTTCAACATAGGAGCAGGGAATATGATTTAGGGCTAGTTTGGGATTGCTGTGACTTTAAAAAAAAACTACTGTTGGTGTGTTGTGAGAATAATCAGCTGTGAATTAAAACAGTTTTGTGTTTGGTAAATAATATTTTTGAAAGCGCTATCAGTACATAAAACAACTGCAGAGCGTGTTTTGATCCACAACAGCTTCTAAAAGCAACCTCTGGACTGCTTCTATAATCTGCTGTCAGTGACCTATAACTTTCAATTAAAGTTGTTTTTTATTTGTTTATCAAACACGGTAAAATTTAAAATTTTAAACAAAAGCTGATTTTTTAAAAGCAAAGCAATCTCAAGCGGGGCCTTAATGAAACTGTTTTTAAATCTTCCATGTACCCTTTGCTTCTTGTATTTGGGCGGCCAAGCATTGGTAATGTAGATTTTCTCAGGACCACTTTGTGGCAGGTTTTTTTGTAATGCCAACAGTTTTAGTATGAATGAAGTGTTCTTATTTTTCCTCATAAAAATATAAATAAAATAGAAACTCCATAATATAATAAGTTTATTGATAATAGATTCGAGCACAAAAAATTAATAAAAGAAGCAACAAACTTATAGAAGTGAGAAATTCAACCAGCAGAGCTAGGTATCAGCTAATGTAATATGTTTTATTTTTCATACATACGTAGGATTTGTTTGGGGTCATTGTCTGTAAATCTTAATTATTCTATAGTAATTTCAATTTCGTAATCCAAATACGACAGGAAGATCGAAATAAAGGCTTGCATATATATGTTGTGGCTTTAGAAGAGACATTACATCTCAACTCGATCTGAGTGGCTTTTGCTGGCTACCAATAATCACCTACATACATCTTCTACAATTCAGAAGAGATGAGGAAATATATATAGTGGGGAACATGTAGGGTTCAGGAGAACTACTGGAGACCCGTTGAGGCAGACATGGATAATGTCTCCATGTCTAGTTCTGCAGTGAAATTGAAATCCCCAATATCGCAAACAACAATGGTACCTATTATATTGGACCTCGAAAATCCACATAAGCAGTATTGAGTGATACCAAACAACAGTACTGGAAACATTGAGTTCCAAACCACATGGAATATTAGTAACCTATATGCCTCTTAGTTATCTAGACACTTAAAAATAGAATTTGTCAACATATACGTTGTCGGAAAATGGCCCTCGTCAAAGACTAATTACAACCATTGGGTTGAAATGTTACTTCTCCATCCTCACTTCCAAAATGGAGTGGAACTTTTTAAACATTGGGATGCAAAAGAAAAAATTCTTAAACTAAGGGGATTTATCAACATAAATGGAGTTAGTACGTATTTAAGTCGATTTTTTACGAGATAAATCATCAACGACAAAATTTTCCTTTTAACACCCTAAAATATTTAATAACCTTGTGGCTAACACCCTAAAATATTTATTAACCTCTTGTGGCTAATAAGTATCAGATATAATTTAAGAAAAGGCCTGCTCACCTAAGGGACAGTTTTTAAGGGATTGTGAGGGACAAGTGAATCTGACGGCTGAAAATAAATGCACAGTTTTAAGTTGTTATAATTTCTGCTTTTATATTTAATACATGTGGTTTAGATGCATTTGTCCCTCACAGTCCCTTAAAACTGTCCCTTAGGTGAGCAAATCTGATTTAAGAAAGTACAGGAGACTTTATTTCCCTTGAATATATTAAACAAAAACTTTGAGAAAAATCACCATTTAAGATCATTTCTCCTAGGTGGAATGGTATTAGTTGGCTGTTTTCATGTTTTTGTTTTAATTTCATTCCACTTTGCCCAGAGGCAGTGCATCTGTTGGCATGGTAGATAAGGCTGTCAATTCTGACACGACCCGATAACACGACTCGAAATCCGCACGATTAAAAAGCGGGTAGGTCGTGGGTCAACCCGCCACGACCCATTTAATAAATGGATCGGCTACGGGTCTACCCGCCAACACGAAGTGAACCCGTATAACCCGATTATGCTATACTTAATCTTGAAATTTTGGATGTTGGGAGTATATATTTGATCATAGGATTAGATAATTTGAAATATTTTGCTCTATAATTATTGGATTTAATTATTTATGAATATATAAAATTATTTATATTCTTCGTCTTGTGGAGTTTACTGTGAATTTAATCATTTTATGCATTTTTTTAGTTAAATGGGTCCTATTTTTAACCCTTAAATGGATCATTTTGTCTAACACGACACGACCTATTTGTTAAATGGGTTAAGTGGGTTGGAGATGGGTAATTCGTTTAATAAATAGGTTGTATTTGGGTTTAAATTTTTGACACGATTATTAAATGGGTTGGGTTTGAGTTTGTATCTTGCGACACGACAAATACCTTAACCCGACACAAACCCAACCCGACATGACCCATTGACAACCCTAATGGTAGATTGGTAGACTAAGAAAAGCTATTCATCCATACGTAGTTTACAAGTTGAAACCTTCTAGAGTGCCCAAGATTATCATATTTTATCTCATAGTCATCAAAGAAACTTTGATATGACTAATCTGTATCATAGTCATCAAAGAAAATTTTATATGACTAATCTGAAGAATAATCTAAAGGTAACTAGAGGTCATTGTATTATTACTTGGTCAAAAATTGGACCTCGAATTTTCAACCATAATTCTATATATATGAGCAATAATGCAATATTATGTGGCTTTATAACTAGTTTAAATGTTGTTGCTTCCAAACAACTGACTTTTCTATAGTGGGCTACCTAACCGAAATTGGACGTACGAGGACAGAGACTTGACTAAGAATCTAAGATGCCAGTTACCATTCATTCGTTTTATACATATAAAATGTGAAGCATGATCTTCTTAATTATTGGGTTTATAGGATGCTTAGCCCCTCCTCTAAAGCCTAATATCTGTATACGGTCCAAACCCTAAGTTCTAACCATTCCCTATATATAGCTAGCATGCCTTCTATACCATTGTACTACGTATACGTTAACAACGGTCTAACCGTCTAACATTTCAGCTAACATTTCAGGCTAGCTTCAATGTCAGCAGTCTAAGCCACGAGTTTCTTCGATGGAGTACTCAGTCTTCAATGACTCACTTACGTCACGTTAGGGTTTTCACCCGTCATGGATTGCGTATTAGCCAAAACATGAATCGCAACGAATAAATAAAGAAATTTGGTTTAATTAACTAAAGAATAATAATAACTAAGAAGGAAAAGAGATTCTTTTAAGAGAATAAGTTGAAAAAGGAGGCACCTTAAAACAATAAAATTTTCGTAAGAATGATCGACTCTCGGATAGTAAAAGAAAGAAAAAACATGATCATTCGTAATTCATATGTAGTCTCTTTATTGGCGTGCAAAGGCACACAAATCCCAATAATGAGCTAATTAACATTGACGTCTTTAATTCATTGGAAATCAAACCTTAGGCCTTTTGGGCATCTCTAGCTAGTAAGTTGTCAACCTAATTTGAGCGCTATTATAGCCACTAAAGCAGCTACTCCCGCAACACATTTTATGATTTTCATCTGGTGAATTAGAATTATTTGCAAGCACTCAAAAATAGTAGTATGACATTAATTAGTTAAAACAGTAAAAGTGACGTTGTTTGTGTACCGGATACATATCCAATCTACTCGGTGTATTCGATTTTTTTTTATTCGACATGCAAAAATGTTAAGACTTTAGGACCTTTTTAGGTATAAACTTCTTATTTGCAATAATTCAAAAATAGTAATATTTGATATTAGTTAACAATAAAGTGCATGTAATTGTTTGTGTAACGGATACATCCCCATTTTAATTGGTGTATTGACTGTATTCAATTTATTTTTATTCGACATATGATCAAATGTTAAGACTTTAGGATGTTTTTAGGTATAAAGTTCTTATGGAGAATTTGCACTTTTTAAGTTTCCAACTTTGAGCGAAGTAGAAACTTTGAAAAATAAACTCTAAAGTCTAAACCCTAGATCTTAAATCATAATCAATCATATATGTGGTTGGGAACTCTTGTCCCTTTAATATTGTTAGTTTGAGCATATATGGAATTAGATTTGAGGAGCAATATTATTGAATTTGGTGGTGTTGTAGGGTGAAGTGAATTTTATTTATTTATTTATTTATTTTAATAAAAGAGTGAAATGAGACTGTGAGTGATAGTTTACGGCAGGGTTTGTGTCTTACGTAAGGCTGGGGACTGATGAGGGAGAGAAGTAAGGACAAGTGAGGGAAAAGGTATTTAGAGGTGAAGCACATCATTGCTAATTGCTAGAATACCGTGTTATTCTCTGGCATGGGCCATGAGTCACCATAATTCCAAAACATACGAGTCAGTTGTCACCACATCAATCTATCCACATGATCATAACCAAGATTCATGTTTCTAATTTGATTTTCTTGGAGAATTATTGTTAATTTTATCGTCCTTTTTCATTAATTGTACCACTTATGATTGTTATTACATCTCGGTAAATGCGGAAATTATATGCAAGAGTTGGGCGTCATTTATTCATATTATTAGTTAAGAAAACACTCTTTGTAGACCAAAAATAAAATGATTGAATTAGTTTGGTGGTGTTGTAGGGTGAAGTGAATTTTATTTATTTATTTAATTATTTTAATAAAAGAGTGAAATGAGACTGTGAGTGATAATAGTTTACGGCAGGGTTTGTGTCTTACGTAAGGCTGGGGACTGATGAGGGAGAGAAAGTTCTCAAACCCTAGCTTTTTCAATCCTCAATCCCCGGTTAATTTTCTTGCGATTAAAGGAAATCATTCAAAGAGAAAGTCACCATAATTTTACAAACGGGAGATCCTCGTTTTCAAGTGGTTGCGCAGCGGTAATCTAATTACCCTATGGCTGGCCGTTGCCATTATTCTCTTGAAAGAAAAAGGGGAAAAAAAAAATCTAAGAAAGAAATGTAATTAACAATGTTGTATTGCGTGTAAATATGATGCTTGTGCAACATTACGTGTATAAAAAGTAATTTCAAATACCTGATTAATAAGCGTCTGCGGTGCAATGGATTGGCTTTGCCTGGCTTTCGCCGCAATGTCAGTGCAGGTGTCCTGGCGATGGGATACCACTGCATGGGTGTGTGAGTTACTAACAGCTAACTACCCGATCAAAAAAAAAAAAAAACATTACGTGTATAAAAAGTAATCGAGTCACTTTCTCTAAAAGAAACTAACGGAAGAGTCTAGTGCTACATATAGTAAAAAGTTTGATGCATATCTTTCCTTTATCCCTTTTATTTGATACAATTCTTAATTATGATAATTAATGGAAGTCTTAAAAAATTTAGCTTTTCAGGATCTTAATTATAAACCTAGTGAGAAGCTAATAGTACCTAATAGCTTATTAACTAGCTTGGTAAGTAGAAAGTATTTACCTGAAAAGGGAAAAAGTTAGAGTAATTCATGAGCATAAAGACTTGTGAGAAGTCTTTCATTATCTACTTTATGATTGCGGCAGGTAAGGATTTCCTAAATCTTGCCACCAACACCACCATCATATCAAAATCATCTATGCTTCAAAAGTGAAAGGTAATTAAGGGATCCTCAAGTAGCTAGAGATGAACGATGGAATCGATCAACTAGCTACCATAATCCTTAAGAGTTTGTAGATTTTAACAGCTACACATTAAGGTAAAAAACACGAGCTACCTAATCAAATACTGGAAAGCCAATATATACTCGGTTCAATTATAATCTATCAATTAGAGATCATTCCAGTTAAGAAGACTGTGGGCACAACGCTAATGGCTTTTTGGCCTATAAAGTCCAAGGACCTTAAGGTCTACACAGTCCCTCTCAACTACTTCCTTTTCCTATGGATAAAGACCTTTGGGTGTATGTATTAGCTAGGTTCAAAAGCAAAATTAATATCTTTTACTAAAAAAGTAAAAAGCTTATATCATATATAATAGCTATGATGTATATGTAAGGTCTTATATATTAATTACTATATATGTTGAAAACATATCAGGTAAAGATTATGTGATAAGAAAAATACAAAGTCGAATATTGGAAGAGCTAGCACTGGCTTTGTTTTTCTTCTGGAAGGGAATGTGGTTATATTCTGATTCTGTATTTTCTACATACACTAACAAGCACATCATAAAGGCTTGAAAGTTGAATAAAAAGTATAAATTGTTAAGAACGAACAATACGAATATGGGGATATATACCTGTAGTATATAAAAACAATAACTGAAAAATTAATATTGCGCGCGTTAATGATCATAGTACTCTCTATTATATGTATATATACATATATGATAATTGGCATATATGCAATTATGCATGCCTACATTCTACCGTAGACAGAGAATATTAAGCTACTAAGATATGCGTCAGAATATATTCTTTGCTTGATTAATTATTCAATAATTTCATAACCTGTAGAAAACTTAATTAACTTATATTAATCATTTACAACAAAATTATAATGAGAGGTGCACGGTGACTGATTAATAAGGTTAAGAACAAAATTAGCTAAGCTACAGCTACCTAGCTTCTCCATCAATTATCACCACCGCCATGACCATAACCATGCCTTCTCCTTTAAGCTGTATACCCCATCTTCATTATCTACTTAGCTAGCTAGAGGTCTAGTCTGAAGGGCAAATCCATGAATCAACCGAAGCTTCACCTCTAGTGTTTGATCTCGATGAATTAACTATTCCATGATCCAAATTCGGCCTCAAATGCTGGTTTTGATCTAGTACCCCTCTCCCATCGCTGACTGCGCCCAATCCAAGTCCATAATCTCTCCATCTAACAGTATGATTATCATCACTCCTCAATGGCAGCATTGTTGAACCATCTGAAGCACCAAGGTTTGTGTTATTTAAATATCCATGGCTCATAGTCATACCCAATTGATCTTCAAGAGGATGTAAGGGCAAAGTAGTACTGTCCCTATTAGGCTTTGCCCCAAAGTTAATTGAGGAAGAGAGGAATGGAGGTGGCTGCTGCTGCTGGTCATGATGATGGGGAAGGGATGACTGGAATGCACTGAGAGCTGGGTTTTGCATGTTTACCATCATATTATGATGATGAGGCAGCTGTTTCCCAAGTAGGCCTTGATGAGTGAAATTGAAGTTGTTCATATCATGACTAGTACTACTAGTGGCAATATTAGAAGCATCAACCATACTAACACTATTGCTCATCAACAATGAAGAAGAAGAAGAAGAAGATAGAAATGGGGTTTGGTGGACCTTTTGAGCCGAAGGACGTAAAGGGTAGACAGATCCGGAGCCAAATATACTATCGAGCCTTCGAGAGTAGGATGACGAGCCTGCAGAGAACGGCGGTGCTGGGATCCCAGTGAATTCCTGCACCATTGCTCTGAAATTCGAGGTGTCGGTGGTCAGAACGGTCGTCGGCGCCCTCCTAGAAGCTCTCGTCCTCTTCTTCGAGTTTCGAACCAAATTATTGGGCTTGGCAGACGAATAGCTACCCCGTGGTGTACCCGATATCGGTGGAGCTTGATGAGCTGATGATGATGAACCTGGTAGGTTTGCAATCGAGTTGGTGTAGTTGGCTTGTTGATGATCGGATCCAGTATTGGTGGTGGAGTTTGGTTCATGATCGGATCTTTGATTGAGCAGGAAATTGGGATTTGAAGAGTTTGGTGACTGAGATTGAGACAATGCCTGGAGATAATTGGATGAAAGATCAAAAAGTGTACTGGGTTGGTGGTGGTTCTGGTATTGGGAAAACAGATTCGGGTTGTTGTCGGAGGAGCCACCAAATTGCATAGTGGGATGAGACGAATTCAGAAACCCGGAAACGGATTCAGGCTGTGAAACAATATCAAGGTCTTGATCATCACCACCACTTGAAGACATGCTTCCACTATTACCAGAATCCATAGCTAGCTTATTAGCTTGAAAGCTTGAAAAGGAAGAAGAAGAAGAAGAAGGGGTAGATGAAGCTAGAGAAGCCAATAATTATGATGGGAACACTGAAAAATTAAGAACCCGTGAAGAGGATGTGTATGTCATGATGAAGCCTGGATCTGCAAAATGGAAGCAAATCTTTTCCTTGTCTTTCACTTGGAGATACCCAAAGATTTTTCTATTAAAAGAAGAGAGAATATCAGAGATCTTCACTATGATTGCTATATATGTGAAAGCCAGAAAGGAATAGATAGGAGAGGAGGAGGTTCTCTTTTCTTCTTTTTCCTTTTCTGCTCTGAGTAGTAGCTGCTAGGGTTTCAGAGAAGCAAAAGGGAAATGAAAGAGGAGGAAAGGTTATTTATTTAAGCTTTTCTTCTGGGGATCAGACAAATAGAACTTTAAAAAAAATGGAAAAGAAAAGGTTAGAAGGATCGTCTAGATGAGAGAGTGCAGGGTGGGGTCGCCATTGGAGTAGGAAAGAAAGAGGTGCCGGTGGCTGGCAACGGGTCAAACTCAAAGTGAAGGTGAGAGAAAGAAGGAGAGAGAGAGAGAGGGTTATGAATATAAAAGGAAGAAAGCGATATTATGATATTATGAAAGGTAAAGGTTGGAATTGTACAGTATTATTACCCAAAAAAATGAAAAATAATATATAAATTAGTGAATTAAAAGTGAAATTGATGAAACAACGAGAAAATGGAAATGGAAGTACAGAAAGGAAAGTGGTGGGCTAACAACTAAATAGGAAAAACTAGAAGTGAACGAAACGCTGCCTCCTCTAGGTTCTAGTGCATGTTCTACCACTAATTACTAGGTTGAAGTTTCTCCATTTGGGTTTGGGTATTGAACTTTCTCTTTCATGTTTACACTGAAAATGAAATACGTTTATGAATATTTTGTACATAGATATTGTCTTTATTGATGTAAAGAGGATGATGATAAGGATTGAAGAGAAGTTTGATCGTGAAAAAAAAGAACCCGATTTGCTGCAAATTTAGCGTTCGGTGTCAGAATTATGATTGCTATACCTTTTCGGAAAGGGAATGATGCCAGGAACAAAACTCATCGCTTTGCCACGACGTTCGGCTTTTTCGGGCTTTCGGGATCATTTCAGGCTTCAAAACTGCAATTTACAACCTTAAACGGTTGCAGAACCTATCTTTTATCATATTATCAATCAAATTGAGAGTTTTCTCATCTATCTCTGGTGGACTCCAAAATTCTTGTTTTAAGTTTATTGCTTGTAAACCTAGGGTTACTTTCCGACTGTGTCATTTAAAGGCTTCTGGTTTAATATTCATAAGATTTGCATAAAATTCGCGATAATAGTAAATACTATTAACTATCAAATAATAGCAAACACTATTAACTATCAAAAAAGTTAATGGTCTGTACATCGACACAGCGCCGCTCTCCATAAACCTTAGTCATCTTTGCTTGGCTCTCAGCATTGATGGATCCCATCGACTCTAGCTCTGGCCTTCAATGGTCGATCACCACACCAGGTTTGTGCATGGTGGCCTCAAGGACAGTTTTCGCTGAGGAATTATGGGGTGCTTCTCGGACACCACATATCTGCAGATGGAGGATGTAGCCCTGCAGGGGTTCGGGTTTTCTATCCTTCGGCTTTGACTTGGAAAGGGCCTCTATCTCTTGCTGCCAGCAGTGGTTAATTTGGTTCCGATTAGATCTGATCAGGTTTTGTAGGTTGATGATGATCACCTTTTGTTCTAGGTGATGGCTATATCAAGGCGACTCCTATGTCGTCTTCCTACTAGGGTGTAGTTTGGGCATGGTGGTTGTGATGGCGCTGTTCGGTTCGAGCAAGAGACTTGATGTGATGGCGGTGGGTAATCGTTGTAATCAAGCTTGCCTATTGGGCTGGCTTGCTCTCTCTCTGGGTCTGGGATAGGGCCTTTGGGTTTCGTCTTGGGCTTCTTAGAGAGTGAGTTGGCCCTTTTGGGCTTGTTTTATTTAAGTTTTTTACTTTGCCTATTTACTATGTCTTTGTGTTTCATAGTTTATAGGCTTTCTTTAATAACTGAGCATGGAAACATTAAGTGAGTGGACCTAATCTATGTATCATTGTAGTGTTACCACAAACTCTTTATCTATCCTTGGTTGGTAGAGGGAGGATATGTAATAACCAATTCTGGTTCAAGCTTATTAATATATCGACATGATATTCATTAAAAAAAAAAACTATTAGCTATCAAAAAAGTAAACAATATTTAAAAATATAAAAGTAAAAATAAGAGGAAGACTTGTGTATATACGACCTCAGCTTTGACCAAGTCCAAACTTTTTTGATGAAGATCACACTGTTCCTCAAAGGCTTCTTAGGCCCAGAGACTTATCTGCATGTACTGAGGGATCATGTCAGAATGCTTCCTCCCCCTGGCCACCAAGAACAAATTGAGATTTAACTACAAACAACATCGGTGAGATTCGAACTTGGCTGTAGGGGTTCCACATTTGGAGACTCTTACCAACTCGACCACCTATGGTGGTTACCAAGTCCAAACTTACAAAAGAAAAATCCAAGATAATGGAAATTGTGCCATCTAGTAATGTTTAACAAGAAATATTTCATTCTAAAAAAAAAAAAATGATATATGCATTTGTGTTTGTTTTTTGTTTTTGTAGTAGAAACATTGATATCATATGTGCATTACGGACTGATCAGTTGTTGTCAGTCTGATCTGTTGAGTGTTACGGTGATGGACGGATTTTGCTTGGGTACAGAAGGGAGGCGGCACAAATAAGACCTCTTTATGGCCTTCTGGAGAAGATGGCCGCTGGAACTTGCAGCGGCGGTGGTGTTGCTTAGAGCAGTTTCCTGGGCTTGGAAGGGGTCTGGGATTCTGGTTCTGATTCTGAGTTTGGGCCAGCTGGGCCTAGTTGATGGGCTATCAAGGAGGATGCTTTGCCACCCTCACTTGTTACTTAGTGAAATAGGTTTTGGGCTAGCTATGGTCTTCAAGTGCCAATCTATTTGGATCATGATTTCTTCTAGAGTTGGTAATTATCTTGGATGTGATTGGTGTATTTCAAGCAGCTTATGGATAAGGAGGTGCTCCTATTTGTTGGCTAGGAAGTGGTTTTCTATTGGTACTATAATTGCGTGATTTTCTAATGGGAGGCTAGTGAATGATTTTGCCTTAGAAGACATGGAGTTTCTTTGTTTATAAGTTCACTAAATTTAGCGAGTTTATCATCGACTTGTAATGAGTTTGCTTAGCTTAGATTAGGGTTTCCGTATTTTTTTTGCTAGCTATGTTTTTGTAAGTGCAGCTAGATTCTAGTCATTAGCTATTTGCCGGCTATTGATTTTAATGATATCAATTTCTATTAATTCAAAAAAGAATTATATGCATATGTGTTTTGATTCCAATAAGCTATGTATTTGAATTTTACCCACATGTAGATTGTTTTCATTCAGTTAGTTCGTACAAAATAAGTATGCATGTAAGTGAAGAGGAGGATGCTAGTAGGTTAATAATTTTAGCTCAATACAAAAAGGAAAGTAACGATGAAATATGTGGCATAAATGAGAAAAAAGGTGAAAATACAGTACTAAAAAAAACCTCATTTGCGAAGTCTATTTTGTGACGGCAAAAACTTTTCGCGACGGCAAATTAAGCTTTTTGCAACAGAAATGTTAGCGTTGCAATAGGTGGCGTCACAAGATCCATTTGCGACAGTAAATTTCCGTTGCAAATACTTTTTGCGAAGGAAAACAATGACTAACTATTTGCGACGGATACTTTGCCGTCGCAAAAAGATATTTCATTTAAAAAAAAAAGTGGGGTGAATTGGTTGCGACAGATACTTTGCCGTCGCAAAAGAATATTTCATTTATAAAAAAAAAATGGTGTACGACGTTGCACACCAAAGCTAGTACCATCTGCAGCAAATATCATAAATTGAAAAATATTATGAAACCCATCATTTATAACCAACCAAAATTCACAATTCTAAGACCAACCAAAGGTTCACTACTAGAAAAAATGGATTTAAGGACACTGGAAGTAAGTCCTCTGTTACATGATATAAGCATCAACTTATATATATATATATATATATATATATATATATATATATATCTTCTAAATTAGTTGCAGATTTAAGATCTTCAAGATCAGGAATACTTCCTTTCAATTTGTTGAAGCTGAGATCTCTGTAAAACAATATGAGAGGATGTTATAAGAACCCAAAGCTTACTATTTGGAGGCTTAACTGAGCAGATGGACCTCGTTAATCAAACTGCTATTGAGAAAGTATTAATTGACTGTGCCTTGTGTAGTTTTAAAAATATAGTAGAATGAAAGATAGAAAGTAATGAAATAGCAGTATTACAAGATATTCAATGCTATCATTGCTGATAAATCAGGAATAGGTCCAGATAAATTACAGCTCCCCAGCATTCTGCAACATGACTCCATATTAGCATTCTTGAGGATAAGCAAGGATTAGTCTAAAAATATGATGAACAAAAATACATCATCTTTTGGACTTACAATCTTAGCAAGCTTGTCATATTACTTAAGTTTGGAAACTAAAGATCCTAGAAGGAGCCTGGGGGGGGGGGCGGTGTAAATAGGCTCACAATTAATTTTTTTTCGTTCAAAAACTTTCTCAGGGATTGCAACTAGGTGAACAATCCTGAGTACTGATATGAACAGAATGTAATGTAAATTCAACAAACCAACTAAAACAATAAAGAACAGATGTTTTGTTGACGCAGTAAAACCCTATCAAGGGAAAACATCTGCGTGGCCTTTACTCTTGAAAGACCAAAACCAAATCACTAATGAAACAGATTACAAGTTTACAAGACTGGGATTGCACTGACGCGGCAATCCTTCTAGACTAACTCACTAGACTGTTGTAATCACTCCTTGCTAATTGTTTACATAAGTGAACAACTCAGAAATTTCAACTATGAAACAAGCTATGAACGCAGCAAGTTCGACTTGGAGATTTCACCTTTGAAGCTTACAATTCCCAACTGAACTCATGGGATGCAAGAGATGAATATGCATGAATGGTTTTGTGTTTTTCAAATTGTTTTCAACATGGAACAAGACATTTTGAAAAACAGAAAACCAATGAGATAAACTCTTGATAAACAAAGGGACTGAAACACAAAAGTATTTTCAATGCCCGAATAGGAACAGAGAACCAATATATATATAGAGGAGGAAGAGGAATGATAGTTCACTCAAAGAACCCTTAAACTCAATCGGAGTAGGTAAACCCATACCCATAATTTCAGATTGCACATGTAAACCCATGCTCCTAATTTCAATTGGGAATACCAATTCTATAAGCCAAACACTCCAATTCCTTAATCAAAACTGACACAAGAAGGGAACCCATGAAAAACCATTGACTTTGTGAAAGAGATGCCATGTATGAGCTTACTTGAGCCATGATGAAGAGGAGTCTTCTTTTGATCTTCAAGTTTGAAGCTTGATCTTGGACAAGACAAAAAGATGAGATGGGATGGGGAAGCACGACAACAAGGCAGCAAACTGAGCTGAGGTAGCAAGTTGCAATTGAACTATTCTTCAAAGATGGTGTTTGGCTTTCGAGAGCAAGGCAGCCACACAAGAGAGACAATTGCAATTAAACAATTATGCTGAGATGGGGAAGCTGACAGCAAATTGATCTTATCTTCCAGTCTTCACGTGGGTCTTTGATAGCAAGACAACCACAATTGCAGCAATGGTAATTAAACAAAGCAATTATGGTCTTGGGCTGCAAACAAGGGCTTCTAACTCTTGGGCTTAGTGGGTAGAGTGGTTTGTTAAAGTGAGGAATGCCAATACATGTTATACTAACAGAAACACTGAACCCCCTCCATTTGAGTCGCTGATCCTTATGCATAAATGACATCAGAAATTTAAAAAAAAATCCATGTGATATAAAGCTATAATGTAAATTGTTAACTGTAGATTACAGTTTTTAGTGTCAATACAACTGAGAGTTGGATGCGGAACTCATAGTTATGTTAAATTACAGATAGAAATGCTAGAAGAAATGGGGCCTTCTAAACAACTAGCTTGGATCTCTCTGTCAAAAACATAATTCAATGAACAAAGGTTAGACCATAATGTTGTAAATATCAGAGCCAACTTATCAGTTGGTACTTGCTTATTCAACTATTTAATACTTATAACAAAAAAAAAAGTAAAACAAACTGGGGTTGAAAAGAAGGAGCTTACAGATTCAAATTAACCAACTTCCCAAGCTCAGGAGGAACAGTTCCAGAAAACATGTTAGTTTCAAGGTTCCTGAAAACATATTCTCTTTTTCATTAAAGCAGGCTAAATCAAACGAAAATTAAACTTGATTTAACAAACACAATGAAGAATTAAATGGAGATAGACGCAGAGCATACAAGTATTTTTAGAGTGGTGATATTTCCCAAGAAGGCAGGGATTGGTCCAGTTAAGTTGTTCACATTAAAGGACCTGCAGTTTACTCAAAGTCTTAGTTCAATCATTATAAGCCAATTAAATAGGGGTGTTACCTGTCCATATACAACATCAACTCCATAAACAAAAGTTGCACCATACTGAAATAAACAGTTGATAAATCCACCGGTTGATAACCCTGAGTCAAGAGCTACTTTGCTAGAAACATTGATACCTAGTTGTTCAATGGCAGCTTCAAACTTGTGTCCTGCTCTGGATATACAAAATAGAAGAACAAATTAGCATAATAGGTCTTACCAAAGTTCGAGCATAAAAAGATTCTCGTTTAATGAAGTGTAGATTGGTTTGTTAAAGTGAAGTAATCACCTACGTACGTACATATTTGGGGATTTCAGCCATAATCTTTACAAAAGATTTATTAAATTTGGAGTATCAGCTTTGTTGACCACCTTCGCATCCACTACTACTTCACCTACACCACCAAACATGAATAACTAAGTTAACTCCTATCACTAGTCTACATTGTATAATAGCTTTTGTACAAGACAATGTATGGGAGTATCACATTTGAAGGAGGTTTCTGTAATTCAATTGTAAAACTCACCTTGTAAGAACAATGACTGTACATAAGTTTGGCTATATTGTTCATACCTTTCAAGGCACACTTCATCCAGCCCCTTCTTCCTAAACATTTTCATTTGCCAAATACAATAGTGAATATGTATAAATAGGGTTCTAGGACAAACACTAAACACTAGCCGTAAATGCATGGGTAAATCAATTGGTTCTGAGGGGCACAAAAGCTCACTTCTTTGGTGCTTGATCCTTTGATAACTTCACAGCAGCAAAGCTTCTACAGGGACTATGCATTGGCACTCCGACTCATCTTGCTGAACATAGCACGACATTTAAAAGAATATAGCTTTGAACTATTAGAACCAAAACAAAGGTTTGCCTAGTTAAATTCAAATTTAAACAACCACTTGTTCCCTTGAATTCAACACCCTTGCAAACTCAAGCACACCATTCTGCATCAAAAGGTCAAAAGTAAAAATCACCAAAAATCAGGTAAAACACAAACAAACAAATATAATAGGGACGAGTATGAACCTGTCGCTTGTTGTGTTCTTGGACAGCAAAGAGAGCGATACTTTCCACGTCCATCAGTCAATTTACTTCTCATTGTACAAAGGCTCTAGGTGCTGGTAAACATCAGTATCGCTACCTGTAGTACACAAGTAAATGCACCAAGCACCTGGACATATCTGAAATCCAAGTAAGAGCCTAATTAAAACTTTCCTAAACTAAAATCACACCAATTCCTCTTTCTAAAGCATAAGACCAGTACATTAGTAAGCAAGACTAGTACTTTTGTACTCCATTATATCCAAACATTTCCAATCCTCTCATTTCAACTTGTTTATGTAATGTTCTACTTAAATCACTGAGCTTTATCCATACAAGATACTAACCTCTAGACCACACTATTATCAGCAAAACCACATAATCCCAAATTTCCAATCCTTTTCCTCAACTCAATTTCTACCCAACAAATTGGCAAACCAGATAAGCAAGTAAATACACAAATTACAATAGTTAACCAATAAATTAGACATAAAAACTCAATCGTAGTCGTCGTTCTTAATGAACTCGATGACGATTTCCTTCTTCGGTTGCATCTGAAGCATCTTCATAAATGAACGGTGTGGGTTTTCGATTACCTCCAAAGGTCTCGCCGATGTGGTCGAGCTCCATGGCCTTGTCCACCAGAGTCTCCGCCACAAACTGAAGCACTGCTCTTTCCAATAGGTGCTGTTGTATATCTTCATCCATACGATCTTCTCGATCAGGTTTGTTGTGTATCTGGGGTTGGGTTGGGTGTGAGAGATTTGTTGTTATAGTTTGGTGAAGGAGGAGCTATCGGTCTCAGCGGTAAGGAGGAACTATCGATCTCGGCGGTAAGTTCCTGTGCAGACCTCGTCGATGTCAGAGGTAAGTTCAAGGTTCCGGTTCGAGGCGCTGTAGAGCTTGGGCGAGAGAGAGAGGGAGAGAGAGAGAGAGAGAGAGAGAGAGAGAGAGAGAGAGAGAGAGAGAGAGAGAGAGAGAGAGAGAGAGAGAGAGAGAGAGAGAGAGAGAGAGAGAGAGAGAGAGAGAGAGAGAGAGAGAGAGAGAGAGAGAGAGTAAATTGGGGCTGTAGATTAGGGCTACAGATTGATGTTAGTGGGGAATAAGGCACAGAAACAAAAAGAAAAATCAAGGGAAAAAGAATTCTTACCACGGCATGACGAGATTGAGTCGCAATTGATAAAAAATTTACTACAATAAACATTTGCCGTCGCAAATGATAAAGTTTAATCGCAACAGAGCATTTTCCGTAGCAATAGGGTCTCAATTGCTACGGCAATTGATGCCGAAGTAAAAAGGCGAAGCAATTGAGATTTTTCTTAGTAGTGAACTTTTGTACAAACTCAATATATATGACTAATGTTTGCAACTTGTAAGCTATGACATGTTGATTATTTATCCAAGTAATATCATAGAGGTGATGAGTTTTAATCTCCCTAACATACCAAACTAGGAGTCATCATGGGCCGGGCTAGGGCCGGCCCTACCCTAAATTTTAGGGCTAAGGGTCGGGCCGGGCCGGGCCAGTCAAAGTCAACAAAATTTAGGGTCGGGCCGGGGCTTAAATATACTAACCCTTACCCGCCTGAAAGGCCTGAGCCACTAGGGCCAGCCTTCCAAATAGGGCCAAAATGGGCCTTAATTTGTTTAACAAAAAGAAATATATTATTATTATTTTTTATCTCAAAATGTGGCTCAATGATTATATAGGTAACACAAGACTCATTGTTTTTTGTTGATCATATTTAATATAAATATATATATTGGAATTAACTTATGTTATTTATAAATATTAGTTAAGATGGTTATATTCAATTAACTATCTCTCTAAATCTCCCAAAATTAATTGTTGTTTAACAAAGGAAACAAAAATTAAAGAAAATAAAACTTAGGAAATCAATTACAAAAAAGAGATAAGTTGTATGTTATAGACTAAAGAGAAACATATTTTAAAAATAGAAAAAATAGAAAATTATTAGGGCTTAATTGGGCGGGCTTAAAGGGCCGGGCCGGGCTTCATTTGCATGACCCTTACCCTACCCTATTTGAGAAAGGGTAAGGCCAGCCAGCCCTAATGCAAGGGCCGGGTAGGAATTCGGCCCTACGGGCAGGGCGAGCTTAGGGCCAAAGGGCTAAATGTTGAGGCCTATATCAAACTAGTGTTCGAATGAGGCAAAAAAGAAAATACTGCTTTATGTTTTCTGTACATGACAAACTAGCTACCTTGATTAAAATTCTATCCATAAACGCAATAATGTGGTAGAGGACCTCCTTGTCATTATACACATTACTTTTGTTTCTTTAATGGCTATTGGCCCGCTGTATTTACAAAATGAAATCCTATACTTTTTGCAACCTTCCATGCCCCTACTAATTATGTCTACATTTTTATTTATTTTTGTAAAAATTGCAATCTCCCTTGTACGATTCCAATTGCTACCGTTCTGGATTCATTCATTCTCCCCTTGTTCAGATACAGAAATGACATCGGATTGAATATGGCTTGTTTTTTAGAAGCAAATAATCGGGTGATTCTAATTGGACTTCCAAATTGAATATTTGGACCTCTAATTTTTTTCAATTATTAATTGACTTTGTCAACTTATATGAAAAGACAAATAAGGACAAAGAGAGAAAATTTTTTCATTAAGTAAATAAATAAATACTCTTCTTCCCTTGTTCAATGGCGTTTTGGTAAAAATAAGAAAGTCTACTTAGCTTTTCAAGTATTCTAAAAAGTAAATTAGAGGTGTATTAAGTATGGGAGGTCCAAATAGCAAATTTGGAGGTCTAACTAGAACCACCCCATCAACTAATGGCACGTTTACTTACTTGAAATGAAAAATAATCATGAATCGGAGACAAGTGGAATGGGAGAAGAAAGGAACCGGTATTGATTTCGGAGGAATGATTCCTAAACCCATCTCCCCCCTTCATAATCGAATTCCTGAGTATTCAGGAATCGATTCCTGATAAATAGGTGGGACCTACACCAATTCCGATTCCTTCATGTGTTAGTAAACACAGGAATTCTTTTATCTGGAATCATTCGGATTCCTTTATGTGTTAGTAAACACAGGGGTGTTTTTACTCCGTAATCATTCCATTACATTCCATTCCATTCCAAGTAAGTAAACGTGCCCTAATTGTATTGACATTTATATGTAGCTGTTGAGGAGTTAATATCGCTTAATCATCTAATTTATTTTTAAAAAAATATGTGTAGAATTACAACTTCAACAAATTCTCTAAAATTTCATCTTATACGATTTTCTAAAGCTTCATTTTAGCCGATTAAAATATAGCAAGGACATAAATTAGATACCAATTTAGACGCAGATGTTCGCCATGCGAATTGTCATTTTTAATCTCTACAAATACAAAATACTTAAGTCATCACATTTTCTCATTTATATGGTGTAGTATATAAAAGTGAACTTAATAATGGGTATTAGAGCATCTTTAGCAATGTTAGCTATTTTTTAATCAAATTTTATCTAAATCTAAAAAGTCATTTTGGCTAGCCATTTTAGAAATATGTCTGTACCAGTGTTCTCTATTTTAGCTAATTTTGAATTTATATTATTTTTAAATAAAGATTAAATAGTTTAGATGTATTTATAAATTACATAAAGTAACTTAAAATGAATGTTTTAAATTATAGAGAGTCTCATCTCGCTCTCTATATTTAGAATCGAAATAGCTGAAAGTTAAAATGGAGAGCCACTTATGAGTCTGGTGCAGCTGCTAAAATAGATAAAAAGCTAAGCTTGCTCTATAAAATAGCAAAGAAGCAAAAATAGAGTCTGCTAAAGATGCTCTTAATGCTAGCAATTTTTGAGTCAAATTTTAGCCAAAATAGCTAAAAAGTTATTTTGGCTAGCCACTTTATGTCACACCCCGATTTTTAAACACAAATAGAAATCGATATATAATCCCATAATTATACATGCGTGATGGTTCAGCCATCAATACAAAATATCTGGAAAACTTTTTCCTTTTTAAACCAAGTACATACTGATGCCTTGAACCCACTATGTCAATACAGACTTCCTCCGCAGAGTCAATATTACACAAATTTATGAATTAAATTGTCACAACAAAATAATAAGTAAATGCTACTCTGAGCTTACTACAACGGAAGTCCTTTCAACGGTACAAAATTGGCTTCCTACCGTATAGCTGTAAGCACGCGATCTCAGCTTCAGCCACAATTATCCTGACCTGCAGGATTAACCCCTACACCATGGAATAATGCACTGGGTTGCCACACAACAAACCCGGTAAGCTTATGAAAGCTAGTATGAGTAACTCAAACACACACGCACAACTCACCCAACCGAGGAAAACCTATCAACTCGTGAAAAAGGATCACACACTCTATTTCCCCAAAACAACACATTCTTTTCCCAAAAGAAAACAACACAAGCCACCCGTGACAAAAATTATATTAATTGAAATTTTGACAATTCAATATGCATTTCCCCAAAACTCACAACAAAAGCCAACCCATGACAAAATCATATAAATTGAAACTCTGATAATTTAAATATGATACACAAGTCGACTCCGGACATTTCAAAGAAAGAATTCCCGAAACTTCCTTTTAAAACACGTTTTCAAATCAACAAAAGTCACCCCGTGACAAATCATATTAATTGAAACTCTAACAATTCAATATGACCGCAAGTCCTACTTGGACATTTAAAAGAAAGAATCCCCGAAACTCCCTTTTAAAACACGTACTCATGAGCATCAAGTAGCTCCCCATTACTCCCCATGATGTACAATAGCAACAGACTAGAGCTCTAACTGATCGTATCCACTCACCCGGCCAAAGGCGTGAAGTCCCAATATATATGCCTGAGGTCACTCCTAGCAACCCCGAATCCTCAGACCTCCCCGGTCGTTAAATCAAAACATTTCAAAGCGGTCACTCAGGACCAAAAGTTACTCAACTCTCAAAATGAGATGTCACCCTGTGACCTCTGATCATCAGACCTCCCCCGTCGCCAGATCAAAACATTAAGCAAGTCGCTCTGGACCCAAAATATTAAACCAAATCAAAAGGATATGTTACCCCGTGACCTCCAAATCATCCGACCTCCCCGGTCGTCAGATTCAAAACATTAAGCAACTCACACAAAATCTTGACACTTTTCAAACAATAGAAATTCCCAATTCCTAACACATTGTCTCCCGAAAAGTCAAGCCTCAAAACAATAGAATGAAACCCATCAATCCCTATTACTTAATTCACCCATCAACCCATAAGAATATACATATTTCACGTTAAAAATATATATATATATATAAATAAATATAATATATATATATATAATATATATATATATATATATACACCTATTTTTGGCCAACTTGAGGGATAGGCTCCCAGCCCTTGGATCAGGTTTAATGAGCTTGGACGGCTGAGATCGTAAACAGTGATTTAACCCTTATCTAACCCCAATTCGTGAACTCGGGTCCGTTCTCAAGCCTCCCAATTTCTTCTTTTCATCTCTCTCTCTCTCGCTCAGAGAATTCGCTCGATTTGCATGTCAAGCACATCTCTTGCATCAACTTCTTTAGAAATCAGGTGGGTTTTCTATTTGTAGTGAGTATTTGATTTGTTGAGGGAAATAGTCCACTCTTGCCTTAGATTTCAATTCAATTGCAGCAATTTACAAGGAAATAGTCCATGAATCCAGAGCAATCCCACCGCCATTGATTGGAAGAGATGTTGTCGAAAGCGACTCTCTCCACTCTCTCCAGGCCCCTCCCGATCAGGCTGAGGCCGCCGAGCTCGACCCCAATGACGACGGTAGCGATCTCGAAGAAGACGGTTAGTTTACCTCACTGTAATTTGTTTGGAAATTACAAATTGGGACTTTGATTTTTGTTATTAAGTAGTTGAATGATATGATCTATAGTTTGATAGTGAATGTTGAGGAGTTGTAATTGAAGTTCGAATTGGTTTATGTTAGGATAAAGATTTCTGCTTGGCGGGTGTTGAGTTTGAATTTGGCTTATAGAGGTAGACCCTCATTTCTTACGTACAGTTCTTTCTCTTGAGGGAAAAGATGAGAAAAGTGGTCCTGACAGTTTGTTGGATTATTGGCTATTCAGCAATGTCGAAAAATATTAACAAAACTTAAAATGCGGAGACTGTAATATGAATTTTTGCATGAAAGCTAGATTATTCTGTAAAATTGCAATCTTTTTAGTTTCTGATCCGTTTCTGTATGTTTGTTGGTTTTTGTACTGGTGCAGCTGCTAAAGTTTCCAGCTCCAATGGTATTTTGTTTATTGAATTTGTACTTGGTATTTTGTTTCATGGATTTTACTCATTTTAGCTATTGGTTGCTGAACTGGAAGTTAGTGTTCTTTACTACACAAGTTGCAAGAATTGTAATATTGTTTCGTGGTTGGGGATTTGGTGGTTCTTTTTAAACTGCAGATCATGTGGGGTAGCAGAAATCTTCAAATAAAAGTGACTCAATTTGAGAAAGGTATTGTAAAGTTTGTGCTTTCTTAGTGCAGTCCAAAATTACCTGTTGGAATAATTGGGTACTTTGTATTGAATTCTTAAAGCAGGTGAAACTTTAGCAAATCCTTTTCATTCTTGTCTTAAGATCCGTTGGATGCGTGCTCAAGAGGGGATGAAGAAGCCTTGTTGGATGTGTGCTCAAGAGGATGAAGAAGCCCTGTTGGATGTGTGCTCAAGAGGATGAAGAAGCCCTGTTGGATGTGTGCTCAAGAGGATGAAGAAGCCAGCGAAACACCCCTTACCATTGATGTTGTCACAATCAGTTTTCCTATTTGTTGTATCAATACAATTCAAATGATACTATGTAGTTGAGATTGGAAAGTAATGTTCTGAACTAGTGTATGTATTTTAAAAAACTTACGAGAAATGTATATGTGATTGTTTCTATCTGTCAATTGTATTGCATTTCTGAAACTTATGAGAATGTATTTACAAACATTTGCAAGCAGGCAAGCATATATAGCATATGAAGGGATATATAACAGGTGTTACAATTGTCTCATTTTGGCATTGGAAAAAAATGCATCAAAAGTAATAGTACTGACTACAACATACTGTAATCTACAACTAGTCAATCGGCATCTACTAGATTATCTATACAATAAACATCAATGCTAGACTTGTGACCTTGCATCAGTGAGAAATGCAATTACACAATAGACAAACATGATAGAACCAAAAACAGGTGTTACTATACTATTCCAGACCTAGCTTCAACATTGATGCTGAGAACCAAAAACAACTTCAAAATTACTACTGACAACGAAAACACTTCTTCATCAAGCACAGCAGTAGCTAATCATCCTAACCACACCATGTACACTTCTTCATCAAGCACAGCAGCAGCTAATCATCCTGACCACACCATGTACATGGGAAAAAGGAAGGTATTAATTCTTTCAGAAAAAAATTAAAGACTATGTATGGTATAGAGAGGTAATGCAATTACCTGTGACGAATAACTATCAGTATCTATGTCATCTTCACTCAAATTTTCATTTGTATCAACATCAGCAGATCTAAAAGGGCAAAGGAAGGTATATATTTAGTGACAATACTCACCAAATTAACAACAAAATATGAAATATGTTAAATATGTATTCTTACTGATTGATCAGCATTGGACAATTGCGTTTGTCATGGGTCTGCCCATCTTTGCCACATCCATGACAATGTCTATCGGTACTGTTGCGTTTTCCATTTGTCTTCTCTTTTCCTCTCTTAATTCTTTTAGCCCTTCCTTTTGTCTTAACTTCATTTGGTTCTCGAAAATCAAACTGATGAGTTGAACTTGTTTTTGCACAAGGCTCCACACCTTCACTGCTATTATTGGCAAGTAGTGGCCTAATCTTCTCAATCAAAGAATCCATTGTTTCACGAAACAATTGACTTTCTTCTTCACTTAAGACAACACTATCAATTACATGTGAATATTGCTGGAACAGTAGACCACGTTTTTCAAGTAAGGACTTCCTAACAGTTATCTCCATGTCAATCTTGTCCATCACAACCTCAGACCTTGCAGATTTTGTCCATCTCTTCAAAATGTATTGATCTGGCAATTTATGAATTTGATGTAACTTGTGTAAGTATGCTAGAACATGTCTACATGGGACTCCTGCACTCTCAAACAATTTTCAGCTACATGAGGCAAAAGGTATTGATTTGTCATACATAATGACTCGGGCTCTTCCATCCTCATGATCCTGACGCATAACCTTAAGTATACAATTAATTTCATCCTCCTTTGTGACCTCAAGATTGTAACTGTAGCTCTCCCACAACTGATCTTGAAATATGTAATAGTACTTCCGTGTATAAATAGCAGCCATTTGCTTTCCATCTTAATGGGGCACTTAAATCTTGGCTTTTCATTGATGTCAATGTGATCTGAAATCAACTCCTCATGCCGTTTGTGTAAAAGACCCCGACTAAACTGAACCATGAAGTCCACTAGAGAATTTTTATGAGAAATATAATCCTTAAAAAAGGAATGCGCACTTTCTGCTCGTTGACTACTTGCCATGCCAGCTGAGAAAATGTGGTTCATATAAGCCGACACCCATCTAAACCGAATTTCATAAATTGATTGCAGCCACTTATGTCCACTTAATCCACTTTTTGCAAGAACTGATTTCCATTTGAAGTCAAACTCCTCTGCATTCTCAGATGAATAAATGCAATTTCTGAATTCATCGTAGTGATCTCTGAATTTGATTGCATCAAGCTTCTCAGAAAACTTTCTCAAGATATGCCAGCTACAATATCTGTGAAATGTGTCTGGGAGGATTTCAGAAATAGCTTTTTCCATGGCTGGATCTTGATCAGTAATGATCATTTTAGGAGGACCCCCTGGCATAGCATTCAAAAATTCTTTCAACAACCACACAAATGAAGCTGTAGTCTCGTCACTTAAGAATGCAGCTCCAAACACAATTGTCTGACCATGGTTATTTATCCCCATCAATGGTGCAAAAATCAAACTATACCGATTGGTTTGGTATGTTGTGTCAAAGATAATCACATCACCATAAAACTTATACGACTGTCTTGAAATTGCATCAGCCCAAAAACAATGAGTAATCCTATTTTCAAAATCTGCCTTTATTGTGAAAAAGAACCCGGAATTTTTTTCTTGCTCTAGCAGAAAGTAGTCATGCAACATTTCTCCATCATGCCCTTTTGTCTCTTTACGCTTATCCCTTTCAAGATTGTACAAATCTTGTTGTGTACAACCAATGTACTGAAATCCTCCTGCTTGCACTCCAAGAATGTCAAATTGCTGGTGTGTGGGTATGTTTACCATGTATAGTTGTTCCCATAATGATCTCTGAGCTTTAGTAAGTCGACAATTGGACTTCAGCAAGTGGAGTCTTTTTGGACTTGTCATAGGATGAGTGTGAGCTTCATCAAATATATTGACTACAAATCCACCAGACTTGTCTCTCACAACTATCATTCTCGCCTTACAGTCCTCCCTTAGTACACCACGAATCCTTTTCTCATCACCAGTCAATTCAATCGGACTATTTCCTTGTCTATTGCAAAAAAACTCTTTCCTTATAAACTCATTAGTTGCTCTGCTCCTTTTACTGGAACCAATTCGTACAACAAACCCAGCTGCAGATGCATATTTGGTATAAAAAACATGTGCCTCTTCCCATGTTTTAAATTGCTGACCCTTGAAGGGTTTAAGCTCATTCCTTACTTGAGGATAGAAAGCTGAAGTAGAGACATTTTCTTTTGACGGAGGGATAGCTTGAATAGGTTCAGTTTCCATTTCCGCAGGTACAATAATCCCATTAGTCTCCATTTCTGCAAGTACAACCATCTTATTATCTGTCATATCTTCAGCTCTTCTATCAATTACAGAATGCCACAACACATATAGCAAAACTAAAAGTTTTCGTTAAACTAATGAATGCAAAGCCAATTTTAAATGAATGAATGCAAAGCCATTTTCAAATGAATGCAAAGCCGTTTTCAAATTGATGAATGCAAAGTCATGAAACTAAACACATGCAGACGGACTAAAAATTTCTAGCACAGAACTTGTTTCGAGCATAAGCTCATGGCACAGAACTTGCCTCAAAACATACAAAAGCCAAAGAGTTTCAGGTCCTCCATATTAATCAAATCAAATTCCCATATAAACTCCAAAAGTTTAATTCTTTTCAAATAGACAATCAAAGATAAAGAGTGAATTGATGACAAAAATTAGAACAACAAAATAACAAATGTGGATAAACCCATAAAATTGAGCATCAAACAAGCATCAGAACAGAGGTCCTTGTACATAATTGAAAAGAAATACCATAGCAGAAGAAGAGCCATACCGGATTTGTCTTAGAAAGTAAACATCAGGATACCACAAGCCTTTGTTTCTTTGACGCTCTCTATCTCTCTCTCAAGCGGACTGTTTGATCGTTCTCTCACTCCGCTTCCCGATCTTCTCTGAGCGCCAAATCGAAAGAATTGAGGTTCAGTTTTGCGCCTGAGTTCACGAATTGGAGTTCACGAATTGGGGTTAGATAAGGGTTAAATCACTATTTACGATCTCAGCCGTCCAAGCTCATTAAACCTGATCCAAGGGCTGGGAGCCCCTCAAGTTGGCCAAAAATAGGTATCCCTCATTGGAAGGGGGCTGTATATATATATATATGTGTGTGTGTGTGTGTGTGTGTGTGTGTGGTCATTCACTCAAGAATGCCACTAATACCAACTATAGTTTGCAGTTAACTAAATAACTCTCAAAACAATAAAGGTAACTCCGTTAGTAAATGAACATTGTGAGATTACTCACCTCTGAATCTTGTTGTGTCTTCTATACAGAACAGAGTAATCACAACCTCAAAAGATCAGTCCAAGAATACTTCGTCAAGTACCTAATCACATACGGTATCAACTTAGTACACAAATCACAAGTGATTAAAGTCTGAAACCCCGTTTTGAACTAAAATCCCCATAAGTAACGCCAATCGAGGTGAAATTTTATCCGAGACCACCCCAAAGTCTCCGGAACACTTCTACAATCGCTATATCAAATCACACGTTGATCGGACAATCGAATCCACACGGATCGAAAATCGAACGGTTCGAAACCGTAAAAATCATAACATATTCAAACGATCTCCAAAAATTACATATTATATATCGAAACACTCGTATCGACGAGTATATGATATATAAAACCAGAAATTGTCCCTTACATGGCTGGAACGCCGCCACAGGTAGTGGCACACCGTCGCGGACCAAACTCAAAATCACAACAATCAAGCCATCCAGAAATGTTCATCATGAAGAGTAGAGCAACTTTCATACCTGGAACTAAGCCTAGATCGGTCTAGATCGTCCTAGATCATGCTTGCAAGATCGATCAATCTCTGCCGTCTGATCAAGCTCCAGATTAGTTATGCACCGCTGATTTTCAAACCTTGATCTTTCACTCCACATGCAAAATCGTCCTTCAAGGCGAGTATGAGGATGATCAAGAGAAGGTGGAGATTCCAAAACCGGAAATGATCTGCCGACACTACAAAAAAAAATTGCAATGGTTTCGCCAGTTGGCGTCGGCGTTCTTTTGCCGTCGCAAAAAATTGGCTTTTCTCTACGGCAAAGTTACGCCGTGGCAGAACTTGCGACTGAGTTATTGCGCTGTGGCAATAGGGGTAGCCAAACTCTAATATTCTACTTCGGTGAACATTAGCCGTCGCAAAGTTTCACTACTTTGCTACTGCATCTACAATGCCGTCGCACGAGAGAACAAACTATGCATCCCAATTCTCTTAGTAAATCTATTTTCTAATAAAAAAGCCCTAACCCTATTCCTAAATCTTTGTTCTTTACTGCAGTCCTCTTTCTCTTTCTCTCCATTTTCGATCTAACCCAACAAATTGAGCATCGTAAAACTTGGTGGCCACTGGGTTGATCTAGATCCAGGGCTTATTCTTTTTGGGTATTTCAATTTCTCTTCGGTCTTTCCTCTTTCTCTTTGTTGAATCCAATTCAATTTGCACTATTTCTATGGCCACTAAGAAGAAGCAAAGATTTCCGAAATGAGCTAACTGCCAATTAAGACTTGTGAAGAAGCCAAGCCTTGGACGGAGACGGTCATGAACGTCTGTTCAATCGCACCTCCTTTGCCTTCTTGGTGACTGCAATATGGCGACTTTGGTTCGACTCTGCCCTAGCCTACGCCTCTTCCAGTACGATTCCCTATCCCTCTTCTCTTTTCTTTACTCTTCAGTTCGTCAATTCCTTGTTACGCTTTTTCTCAGATATGTTTTTGTATAGGATTCTATTGTTTTTCCAAATTAGGGATTTAGGTTTTCTTCTTTTTAATTCGATTACCTCAATTAGAGTAATTTGGGTTTTAATTGCCTTGTTACAACTACGATTTGTATGTGGATGCTTGCTCTGTATCCGTGGTCTTTGTTTGAGTGCAAAAAATTGGTAGGTTGTCTCTCTATTCAGTACAAGACTGCATCTACCCTTTTTCTTTTTTGACTTCGTTTTTGGTTTTGTTGCGTCTTTGATTCTGGACAAAGTGTTTGATGTTTTTCTTTGGGATTTATTTTGTTACTTGGATATTGAGAAAGAACCAGAATTTGTACACGATTGGAGTAGAGTAGAGAAATTTGGCTTTCTTAGTTTGAATTTTGAGTGTGAGAATTGAGCTTTGATCTTTCTGTTTTCCTCTACTTTTATCAGAAATCAAATAATCGATTCTTTTTTTTTTCTTCTTTTTTTCCTTTTTTCTTTTTTTGTGGGTTCTGTTGTTCTTTTGATTAGAAGTCTTAGGGCATGAAAGGGAAAATATTAGCTAATGTCGTGTTATCAAGGTTAGTATTTTGTCAATGGCTGATAGTATTTTTGAAATGCATTTTTCTAAGTTAAAAGTTAAAACCATTCTTTGTTGTTTGCTAGAAGGATGATAAGCTATATCTGTTGCTAGAAGAATGACAGAAAGACCAGTTGAGGTGGATGAATCTCCAGTCCATTTGCTTGGTTCTACAAAGTAAGATAGGTCAAAATGTACACAAACACGAGTTATTTACTTCTTTGTAGCTTTAGTTTGTAAATTAGTAAGTTATTTTCTTTGAATACCAGTGAGGCAGAGAATGGGATTAAGAAACTAGAATGCTGCGAAAAAATCTAGTTCCAGAATGCTATTTGGAAAGGAAAATGTCAAGGTGCATATCCATACTCACATTATCTATCTATTCTCCTAGAGTGTGTTTCTTTCTCTTGTTTTAATTCAATTGGTATTTTGCAAAACTACTTTCTTATTGTGTTTAGGAAAGTATTTCAATGGAGCCATCTCAGTCTTAAGAATCTCTCTGCTTGCTCCTATCTTTGCCTGCAAGATCAATCCTTCAATATGTGTGATCAGCAAATTCACTTTACACAACTTTGAAGTGATCTGGGCGCCAGATTCACTTTAAGATGGTGAGTGTTTCTTTTTCTTCTTTTTGTTGCATCTATGTGAAAGAACATAGAACAAAACTTTTTTGTGTTTCTCTATATGGGTTTTGATTCTAATGCATGGCTATAAAAGTGTGGCTTTATTTATGCGAATATTTGTTCGGTTTGCTAGGTAGTTGTTTGATTATCAGAGGCAAGTACCTTAGATTTGAATACTTGATGGAAATATTACCATAATAATGTGGTTTGCAACTTTGCTGGAATGTATTATTGATGTCATGTATCCTTACAACACTTGATTATGATATAACAGAGCTAGGTTGTATGATATACCACTTGGTTATGATACAATACTTATTATTGGAATTTTTTTTTTTTTGTAGAATTTGGAATCTTTGGTCTGTCCAATTTGGAGTTGCTCATCAAAGAGAGGTGAATACCTCCTTTATCATGATCATTTCTACAGATCAATTGATCTTTACACTTTTAATTTTTGAATAGCCATGTTTGTTCATTCAAATTGTCATGAAATACTTTATGTTTTATTATTGATGCATTTATCTAATCGAGAGTAATTGTGATAGCTATACTATACTCTTATGAGGATGTCCTATTCTTGGAAAGTTGATGGCTAAAGGCCTGCTATACGTTCTTAGTAATCATCCCAATTATAAGCACTGTTTCCATTTCTAAAGGCCTTGAAGCTTTCTTGATTAATGTTTCTTACCTGCAATATGTATTATACTTGACATATTTTTAATCCAATATTTCTCATTGGCCTACATCTAAATGGAACAGTTGGAGTAATTACTTTCAAAACCATCAATATATATACATTGAATGGTTCTTGAGGTTCTTATCTGAGTTCACAAGGATTTTGTATGTGATCACCTTTTGTGCTGCTATACATAGTTGTTGAGCTTTGAATGCCCTTAAGGATCTGCTAGAAAGTGTACTTTTCATATGTTACATACTATATCTGATTTTGAGTATAGATTTCTTACATACTTTCTCACATGTTCCTACTATAAGGAGCATAGAATCCTTCCCTACTTCTTGGTTGGATTATTTTCCCCATTTTATACTTGTCAGCTTCTTCCTTAATGACTAGATCTGCATTGTTTTCTCCATAGAGGTGTCCTGTAGACATTCAGATGTATTATCGTTTAATGTAGTTTGCTGTATATTTGTTCAATAAAACTTTGCAATGAGGCTTAGTGGCTTGCAGGATAAGGATGGTTTTATGTTAACTACTTTCCACTCCATCTGCTCTATGTTTAAAACTAGTATCTAGTCATCACACTTCTGTATAGATGAAAGAAAGCATGTGCTAGGAGTAATAGATTAGTGTCTTTATAAAGATTTTTTGTTTTGAACATTAAGCTGTTGAAATAGATTAGCATCTTTTTGTGCAGTGGCTATTGAAGTTAAGCATTTTTTGTGCAGTGGCTATTGAAGTTATTGAAAGAGATTGCAACAACAATAGAGTAATTGGTACGTGAAGTAGAACGAAGAAGATCCCTTCAAAGTTTATCTTGAAGTAGAGGAAGAAAACAAAGCTTAATTATCTTGTAAACTTTTGTAGAAGCTTCATTCCTTTTGCAACATTCATGAATGTATCATTCCTTTTTGTATATGTTGCATTCCTTTTTGTATAGCTTTTATTCCAAAAAAAAAAAAAAAATGGCATGCATTTGCATGCCAGATATTTTTTTTTATTCATAAATAATATTTTTGCGACGCCGTCGCAAATGACTTTTGGCGACTGCAAAAAACTTTAGTAGCGGTTGGTGGCATCGCCATTGGTATTTGCGATGACATTTTTCAGTCGCAAAATTCTTGCGACGGCAAACGTTTGCAGTCGCTAATAGTCTTGCGACGGGGAATTGCAAAGAAAGTTTAATCTTATTTTATTTTATCTTTTTGTGGGGAAAAACTCAAATGCCATGTCATCTACGAGAATGAATTAGGAGCATTAAATGATTTTATATCTAAGGGCTTTAAAGAAGTGTAAAAAATTGTGTCAAATAATGTGATTGGCGACTCCACCAACGGCGTCGGAAGCATTGCCGCTGCCAATGGTCTTTTGCGACGGCAAAAGAGCCTTTTGCTACGGGGACGCGCCGTGGCTATTGCAATTTTTTTTTGTAGTGCGAGACGTCGTCTGAAAATGGAAAAACTGAATGGGTCGGTCCGCCGCCACTGTTCATTTCTCCGATCTCCTTCTGGGTTGCTCCACCACGGGAACTGATGTCAAGGGTCGACAGAGGATGGCCGGGCGAATCGATCTGGGTCGGGTCGACCTGACTTCATTAGGTCTGAGGAGAGAGAACAAAGAGAATTCTAGGGGAGAAAATGAGAAAAAGGAAAATTTTGGGATTTAATGAAAAATCCTGGAATTTCTCCTATTTATAGAAATTTTCCAAATTTTCAATCGCTCATAACTTTCTCATACTAACTCAGATTTTTGCGTTCCACATGTCCATGAACTCGTATTGATGCGCTCTACGACTTTTGTGAAGGAAGTTTTTGGAGAAACCCAACGTATAAAAAGTCAACCTTTGCGCCCTCCCTAAAACCATACATTCCGAATAAAATTTCGTCCGAAATACTTCCGCTCCATCCACGAACCACGAAATCGTCCAATAACCATTAATTAAATTCCGGAAAATTCTTGGAAAATAATAACGAATTTCCGGGGCATCACACTTTAGAAATATATTTGCATCAGTGCTATCTATTTTAGCTAATTTTCAATTTATATTATTTTTAAATGAAGAATAAATAGTCTAAATGTATCTATAAATTACATAAAATAACTCAAAAGGAATGTTTTAAATTATAGAGAGCCTCATCTCGCTCTCTCTATATTTAGGAGCGAGATAACTAAAAGTTATAATAGAGAGCCACATAGGAGCTGTTGCAGCTGCTAAAATAGAAAAAAAGCTAAACATGTTCTCCAAAATTGCTAAGGAGTCAAAACAGAGAGTCTGCTAAAGATGCTATTAGAATCGTTAATTATGAAGTATGAACAACTGAATCAGAAACACCTAAGTTGGCAGGTTCTAGGAACTTTAATTAGCATCACAAATAGTCCTCTTTGTTGAAAGTTGTGATGCCCCGGAAATTCGTATTTATTTTCCGAGGATTTTCTGGAATTAATTTTATGTTTATTGGACGGTTTCGTGGCTCATGGACGGAGCGGAAGTGTTTCGGATGAATTTTTATTCGAAGTGCTCGTTTTAGGGGGGTTACGAAGTTTGACTTTTTATACGTTTATATTCTGTGAGAACTTCCTTCACAAAAGTTGTAGATTGCGTTGATACGAGTTCGTGGACATGTGGAACGCGGAAATCGGAGTTCGTATGAAGAAGTTATGGCGGTCGGAAAAAGTTTCCATTTTGGTATATATCGAAAATTAATCAGAAAATCAGAAGTTTCCGAAAAGGGAAACTTTTTCTCTCTCTTCGGTCCTGAGCCCAGTTTCGCCCTCTCCCTTCGCGGGCCGATTTCTTCACCGTCCGGCCACCAATCGGGGAGATTCCAAAGGGAATCCTGCTCGCCTCAGTCCCCTCTACACATCTGTGGTGGTGATTCGTCGTGGGAAGCACCGTGCACGACGCTACAAGGCCGAGAAGTCGCACGGTGGAGCTGCAGATCGCCCAGATCGGAGATCACGTTTCCGGCCACCATAGCCGGTGATCCTTGGGGGCTTTTGAAGCCCAGAGGACGTAGATACTCTCCATAAAAAGGCTTGTAAAGATTCAACCTGTGGAACTCGAATTTGGAAGATTGGGAATCTAGGGTTCATCGGTTTTCAAAACTTGCGAGGTAAATTCATGCCAAATGGCTTTGATTCAAACTTTGTGCTAGTTATGAATGTTTCAATTGGAGTTGAGATGAAGAACTTTCATGTTGTGAGTTTTGCCAAATTCTGATTTTGGGCCGGTGGCGGTGCCGCCACTGTGGTGGTGTTTTCCGGCAGTTTCCGGCCACCTCAAGGATGGTTTCTGTTCCTAATTTTGATCTACTCGTCGATACGAGCATTTCGATATACAATACGTAATTTTTGGAGATCGTTTCAGCATGTTAGGGTTTTCGATTCGTTTCGGTTTTCTATCCGTGAGGATTCGGCCGTTCGATCGACTTGTAGTTTTGATTTATTGATCATAGAAGTGTTCCGAAGACGTTGGATGGTCTCAGATGAGGATCCGACTGTTGGATAGTCGTATAATTGTGTTTTGTGAATTGTGTGCTTTGTGTTATATTGAGTGTGACCTTGATGTGATTAGGTGATTGACGGAATTGTGTGAGCGGAGTTTGGATGATTTTGTGCTTGTCTTAGTTTGTGTGAAGACGCAGCAGGATTTGGAGGTGAGTAAATCTCACGGTGTTTCGGTTGATAAAGTAGTTATGTTTTAATTTAGTATATTTAATTGTTAGCATGAAAAATCGTATTTATCGAAACAAATTATTTGTTTTAAAATATATGAACTTGATCGACAACAGTTCATGGGTAAGTCAAAACAATGTTTTGATATAAAATGATTTTCGAGAACTATAATTTATAAAACTATAGTTGGTATTAGTGGTCATTCCTGCGTGAATGACTACGTATATATATATATATATATATATATATATATTTACGTGGAATATATATATGGATGGTGTGGCGTTGTGATATGGATATGTTTGATGATTATATTGTTGAAAGAGTGAATTGAAAATGTGATGTGAAATTGTGAGTCGTGTGGCCTTAAAAGGTTTTGTTCTGAGGGCCAAGTGGTCCGAGGTCCGACGGTTACAGTGGTAACCTGTTAGCGGGGTTTTGTTCTGAGGGCCAGGTGGTCCGAAGTCCGATGGTTACAGTGGTAACCTGTTGTTATGTCATCGGATGCTTGCACTTTGGTCAAGGGGGCAGGTTACGATACAGTTATCGGATGCTTGTACCTTGGTCAAGGGGGCAGGTTACGATACAGTTAGGGTGTAAGTCATCTGATGCTTGCACCTTGGTCAAGGGGGCAGGTTACGGTTCAGTTATCGGATGCTTGCATCTTGGTCAAGGGGGCAAGTTACGATGCAGTGGGTTGTTGTGAGATGATTTATTTGAAGTTGATGGGTGATCATCTACTTTAGTCAAAGTCGATGGGTGAACATCGACTATCGACTTTAGTTTGGAGTTGATGGGTGATCATTGACTTTAGTGTAAGTTGTTTGACTTCTTCATTTATTTTCCTTTTCCTTTTAATTGTTAAATTTTATGTAATCTCCTGAACTAAGTTATATGCAGGGATTACTGTCTTTTGAATTGTTTGTTTTAATGTAATCTCCTGAACTAAGTTATATGCAGGGATTACCACTTTTTGTATTGTTTGTTTTAATGTAAATTCCTGAACTAAACTCTATGCAGGGATTTATATGATTTCTATTGTTTGTTTTTAATGTGATCTCCTGAACTAAGTTTCTATGCAGGGATTACTGATTTTACTTAATTCGATTGTAAGTGCGGTTGTGGTTTGAGATTTGTAGTGAGTTGTGAGGTCATCGTTTTGACAAATGCTTTATGTTGAGAGGAAAGAAGTGTGATTTCGTGGTTGCGTTTTGTGGAATTAAATATTGTTGCTTTAATCTTCTCACGAGTTGAGAAATTATAAGCATGCGTGACGTGAGTCACTTTATTTGAGTTTACTCATACGGGCTTAGAAAGCTTACCGGGATTGTTTTGTTCAACCCGGTGCACTATTTTATGGTGTAGGGTTTATTGTGCAGGTTAGAATATCGATTAATCGTTGTCGAAGCTGAGGGGTACGTTCGGTAGCGTGGATGTCGAAAGGTAATCTTAGTTTTAAGTCTTCCGCTGTGTAGTGAGTTGTGGTGGGTGTGTTTACTTATTGAATTGTCATTCAGTTTAATTTGTAAACTATCTGTAATGTAATATGTGACTCTAAAGAACGAGTCGGTATTGATATTGTGAGCTCAGTTTGTTTAGTTGCTTAATTTAAATGAAAAATTTTCTATGTGTTTTTCTTGTGCTTGTTAAGTTATCGCGTTTCGGATTTGAATTTATTTATTCAAAATTCAGAGCGTGACAAAAGTCTAGCTATTTGTGAAGGTCTTGTTAAAGTTTTCTAGGTGGAGACTATAAAAAAAAAAAAAAAGGGATTCAAAGATGTTTAAGTGGAAGGTGACTCTTTAGTATTCATTAGCAACATTCATGATTTTCTTTCTTCCCTTTGTTTGACAAACAAATACGAAGACATCTTTAACTTTATTCCTCTCTATCATATTTTGCGGGAGGCAAATTCATTATTGTAGACTAGCAAATGAGTCGTTTTCCCGATGTAAGTTGTTTAGAGAGCCACAATCCTCCCCCAAATGTTGTTGCTGTGTTTAATTTTGATAACCTCAAAGATGGTTGTCCAATTAATGAGCTTTTCTTTGTAAAGTAAAATTAATAATATAAAGACAAGACTAAGACAACGTTTTTTTAGGTTAAGAATGATTGCAGATGAACTAAATTAGGAATTTCTTAGAACGGGCCTCACGCCCTGAAAATCTAGGAACCTTGTTGTTTTCTTCTCTCGTTCTCGCTCGGTTATACCGTGGCGCTGGCTATGGTCTCTAGTCACGCCTGCGCATGATGAATGCCGCAGGACGGGATAGCTAGTTCGTGAGCGTAACCTTGACTCGGAGGCTGGGTTGGAGAGGGATTTTATTTGCCTCTCTCAGTGTAGGAAGGTAGCTGTATTTAGGGTTGGGATCGAACCGGAGTTAGATCCCTATTGGGTTGAAGTGGTGTCTTGCGGTGGTCGAATAGCGGGTCGGGCTCGATTGATGGAAGAATTGAATTGCTGGGTTGACGGGTTGGTGGGATGTAGTCCAATTTCTACGAGTTTGGACATCAATAATTGTCAATAGTTTATAGTTTGAATTTTTTTATTTTTATTTTTATTTTTTTTTATCTTGAAAATAATTAAACAAATTTTGTATTTAACATGATAGATTATTAATTAGAGCCTTAAGATGAGACTAATGACTAAAATGATGACATGTAACATGGAGTAGTAAGATCTACAACCTAGCCGTCTCTGCTAGGGTTTCTCGTTGCTTGGTTTTGACAAAACTACCAAATCGTTTATGCATGATGATGAACAAGGAGGCGGGAGATCTGGTAGGGGCTCGGCTTCTTGACTCGGCTCGTGTTTCTCTTGGGCAGGCGGGTCTTGCAGTGTTGCAGGTTGATCAGTGATTTCTGGTGGGTAGGATACTTGACCCCATGGCAAAGTATCCAGGGTTCAAGGGAACTATCTCAACCATTTGGAGGATCAAGAATGGCTTAATGATCCAAGAGGTGGGGGATCAATTTGTCTTTCAATTCGATCGTGAGGCTGAACGAAATAGGGTCCTGCATGGAGGACCATGGTTCTACAAGAACACTATGCTGGTTCTGGGGGTGTATGATGGGATTGGATCTGTAACGTCCCGTATCTTAAATTAACCGTTTACTAGTCATTTGGACGGTAAACGACAATTACTTCAACTTTTTACTCTGTTTTGATACTTTTAGTAGCCCTAAAAGTTGACTTTTTGTTCGGGTCAAAATTTGAGAAAATTTCCGTCATGAAAGTTGTAGAGGACGTTAAACCGAGCGCATGCATATGTGGTACATAAAAATAGGAATTCGTATGCGAAAGTTATGGCCTAAAATGTGGAAGTTACTGTTTACGGTAACTTTCTATATATATAGAAAGTTACTGTGGTAGATTTCTATTTCTGGAAACCTACCCCGACTCTCTCTCTTCCTCTCCCTCTTTCCCCCACATCGGCCTCTCTCCTTCTCCCCTTCATTTTGCCGCCGTCCGGCCACGAAACGGCGAACCCCAGCGGCGGTCGACTCATCTCCTTCCCCCCTACACGCCTGTGGTCGTGGGTCGTCGTGATTTGGCCGGAAAAGTGAGATATCGAGCTGAGATGATTATTGTAGCAGATTGAAGTTTCCGGCGATTACTTTCGATTCCTGCCATCTCCGGCCACCACGCCAGGTCGAATAGAACTGCCTCGAGCCAGTGATCACTTTCCCTCAAGTTACTAGCTCCAATTCACAGCGAAGAGGAAGAATCGAAGAAAAACCCAATTCTAGGGTTTTCAAATTTCTGGAAAATTTTCACCGGCCAAATTGGAGTTCTTCAAGGTAAAATTGGAACTTGTTGTAGTTGAGAAAAATGTTGGGTTTGTTGAGTAGGTGGTGCTGCCAAATTTTGGTGGCCATCGGAGGTGGTTGCCAGTGGCGTGTGAACCCCACGCGCCGCCAATGTAGGTTGCGCGTGGAGGCGCGTAGGGCTGCTTTTTAAATTCAATTTTTAGCCTATTAAATCCTATAAATGTTGTAGAGCTTATATATGAAGTTTGGTGAAGATTGGGGAAGTTTTCAATCGATTATAAATTTCTGAAATTTAGAATTTCGATTATCGATTTACGAGAATCCGACCATCGGATTTCTTTCGAATTTGCTTTAGAAATTGTAAATCGATGAATATAATTATTGGTGAAGTTTGGATGGATATCAAGGAGAATTGAAAGAGTTAAGATTTAAGGAGACGTTTAGGAATTCGATTTTAATTATCATAAATTAAATTTCCACCCTATACTTATTCGTTTACAGATTATTAATTGTACAGGGTGACGTATTGAATTACTACTTAGTGAAGGAGCCCTAATGCTTGGTCGCCTAAATAGTACTGTGAGTGGACTTTTGTTTTAAATAATGATGCATGCATTTATTTTGAAATTATTGATTAATTTAATTATCATTTTATTTATCGAGCATAATATTTTGCCTTGGATTATAATTTTGACATTTTTTTTCCATATGAATTTCGGTTACGAATCTATTATGCTCGGATTTGGATTTATGATTTATTTTCGGAGATTAATTATGAATTATTTTCAATTATGATTTGGAAATGGATTTTGAGCCTTTGATAAGTATCTCCAATATATGGCTTTTATTTGAAATCATGATTTTCGACTAGTTATTTTCTGAGGTAATTTCCGGAAATTTATAATGCATTTCTATTCGTCGATATTGAGATTTCTGGAATATTTTTTTCGAAAATGGGATTTTCGATGGAATTATATGTATCGATTATTTCTCGCCTAATGGTTCATTGACTTGAGATTATTTTGGCGTGCAGGGCCACGTCGTTGGAATATGTCTTTTCTTGTGAGTATTGGGGAAGCCTTGCTGATTTTCGAGTTTTCGTATGGTTTTAAACCACCATACCTGGGTCGTCATATTTATTGCTAGCTAGCCTATTAGTACTCCTCCCTGCTTACTATGTGTTCATGGGTGAGTAGAGCAGAGCATGGGATGCTCCAGAGTGTGGAACACTCCGACCTGAGCCTGGGAGGCTCCATTATTTGTATGGTGAGAACTTCTTCCCCATATTTGACTGATACCTTTAGCTAGCGGGGCTAGCTCGATTTCTTTTGACCAGCGGGGCTGGAATGTTTTCACGAATTTTCGTGTTGCGAGAAATATGTTTTATCCACGTTGCATGCATTGAGTTTTTAAAGGAATAAATGTGGGAAAGTATTAAAGCTTTACTTTCATTTGAATTAACTTACTTATTTATTTTTATCCACTCACACTAACGTGTTTTTCAATACTTTTCCCCTAAGCCCTTCGGTTTCAAATGCCCAGTTTGCAGGCTAAATTAGTTGAGTTCGGGCGTACATGGAATTGAGGCATAATCAACAGCATGGCTTCCGCGTTTGCCTTTGAATTAAGTTTTCCTTGTTTACCTTTCTATTAGAATTGCTCTGATAACCTGTGAGATTAATATTGTTTTTGGGTTGAGACTGATATTTGTGAAATTGGAGTTGTGATTTGGGGAGCAGGGTGGCTCCAGGAGAATAAGGATGGATTGCTTAGAAGTGTAAATGTTTTTCTACAGGTTTTGGGTAGTCCATTTTTAGGGGAAGTTCCGCCAAATTTTTGGTAGAATTTCTTCTAAGGTGGGCCCCGTAGGGCCACTTCGGATTTCAGGGTGAAATCCGGGGCGAATCCTGTCAGGATCGGTGGCTGAGATCCCATTGAACCTGGTGGAGACATGGGTGGTAGTTAAAGGGCTGTCGGTGGGTTTGCGTAACAAGGCGGCTTTGAACCTGATTGGATCTACTATAGGTCGGGTTATAAAACTCAACAACACCGCTCTGTTCCTGAAGGAAGAAGAACAAAGGATCCGTCTGGTCCTTGATGTCCGGAGATGGGTTAGGGTTTGGAGAATTGTTGAGTTCTCACCGGTGGTGGTACAGGAATTATCATTCATATATGAGAAGGTCAAGGGAATTTTCCGGGGATGTGATTTATTTGAGCATGGGGAGGCAGGCTGTGATGGTTTTCTGCTAAAGGAGAAAGATGATCTTATGGCGCAGATGCAACGGCGGTTATGGCGGGGGTGTCTTTGGCTGATGACACTCATTGGACTGAAGCGGCTCCGAAGCAGAATGATTTGGTAGAGATGCCTTTGCTTAAGTCAGATTCGATGATTCGATTGGGATTGAAGGTGCTTTGCTTGTGATGGAGAAAGTTGGGTCATCGCCACCATTGTTGTCGACACTAGAAGCAGGTGAATACTAGGCAAGTTTCTTTGCAGGATTCAATCTGTCGGCTTTCTTGGAAAGTTGGGCAAGAGGGCTGAAGCATGCAGGTCAGACAGGTGGGGGCATCATGCTCCCTTTGGCGGTTCTCAAATCCACTAGGGTAGAGGGTTGGGGTAAGACTATAATCGTGGAAACTGGCCCTAGCGCAGTAGTGAGGATGAAAAAAAAATCGGTGGAGATGCTGGAACGTGTGGGGAAGAGGTATGGTTCCAAATCGGAACCCTTACTTCAGGTAGATGATGGCATGCAGCTTGTCTTATAGTATAAGCATGGCAAATTGGTGGTTTAACCACGTAAGAAGAAACTTGGCAGACCTAAAGGTAGCAAGAACATGCCTAAGTGTGTTAGGGACCTTACAAAGGACATGTAGGGGAGGAAAGCTAAGAAGTGGAGGCTGCGCGAGAGTGACAAATATATCCAAACTCCTGTGGAGGAGGAGATGGATGGTAATGTGGAACAAGCTCAAATTGTGGAGGCACCAAAGGGAGGAGAAGTGGATGGGGTGGTTGAGTTATCCTCATCTCCTACCACAAATGTTTAATTGTCTGAAGATCGCAAAGTCTAAGGGCTCGGTTGTTACATTTACTTAAATTGCTTCTAAGTTTACTAGACTTTGTTTAAATAGAGGTGCGTATTTTGCTTTAAAAGGTGGGTGTACCCGGGGGTGCGAGGTTCTGTTTTAATTTTTAGAATATATACTTTGTATGTCCTCAAAGACGGCTCTTTCTGTTGGCCCTTCATGGGTGTGTCGTTACTGATACTGCTTTATAAAATTGGATAACATATTTCGATTAAAAAAAAAGGAGAAATTTTAAATACACATCCCTAATCACTTAATACACATCCCTATTATTTTATATTTCAAATTAGATTTTGTAGGTAGGTTGAATGACCAAAACGTACATCTATGCATTAGAAAGAAAGAAAAAAATAGTCATATTTTCCTTATATAGAATAATTTATGTATTAATAGTTAAATAAACACAACAAATCTCCATACATGGCCTCCTAATTTAGTACAAGAATAAAGTTAGAAACTATCTAATTTATTTTTTTCTTAAATAAACTGTAATTAAATGAGGTTAGAAGCCATAATATTTAGAATTGCAAAATCAATGGTATTAAATGTTTTTAAAACGGATCATATTACTCCCTTTTTTGGTTAATTTCATTTGCTTTCTTTTTTCTAAGAGATACGATTAATCCATTTATTTTCTAATATAAAACATCACGGGTGAAAAAACTTTGTAATTGTTAATTTGTTTGGCCCCTCTAATGATAACTTTGTAGTTCCACCATTGGAGAGAAACTAGTGATATAGTTTTGGTTAAATGTTCAAC
Source organism: Rosa chinensis (assembly GCF_002994745.2). Lineage (NCBI taxonomy): Eukaryota > Viridiplantae > Streptophyta > Magnoliopsida > Rosales > Rosaceae > Rosa > Rosa chinensis. The sequence continues at coordinate 64,866,780 of NC_037094.1, forward strand.
TCATAATTTTATACTTGATCAACATGGTGTTTGGTGGATGAGAATTCAAATAATATAAAACCTATTTATATGCATCTATTTAAAGGGAACAATAATAAATCTTTATGGATTTCTGAATAAGTAACACAAGTAATCAATATGGTCATTTAAAAACATCAATATACTAGAATATACTAATCATATTAAATAGTAGCCTTAATATAGTCAAATAATAAGATATTTCATGATTTTTGAGATTAAGGATATTTTAGGATATTAAATAGTAGCCTTAATCTCCGGCTATGACAGCCGCTTCCTCGTTTGGAATAGCATTTGGGTCCTAGAAGGAGGCATTGTCAGAATAACCAAGCCAGGGGTTAATGATAAAACATTTTGTTAAGAAAGGTACCTCTTCAACAGGTGGCTCGCGAAGAATTGCTGTTGGCATAGGTTCTTGGGCAATCTCACCGGACGCTGGAACTGAATCAGACGCTGCCTGTCCCAAAAGGAGGGATGCAGTTGGTTGCTCGTAGGAGGTGTCTGGGAGCGACATTCTTTCTTCAACCTCAGGCGAGTTGTCATCTATAACCTGTATTGGGACCAGAACCAACTGCATATTGTTTGCAGCATCAATTGGAGAGGGAGGATTATTAGAACCATTTGGCTCTTGGACTTGCGAACCAGACACACCTTCGCCAGCAGCGGAGGATCCTTCCCCAACTTGCCTTGATGACCTACGACGAACCTGCAGAGGAGGAGCGTTATAGAGTCATACATAACAAAACAAAACATCATGGCTCATTGTAGATGAGTATTACCAGTCAATCAGCGACTGGTTCATCTTCTGCCCATGGGTCAGTCCGGGGATCAGCGCGACTGTGTTTGCGGGCTAAAGTAGCAGCAATCTGTCAGGATTAAAGTAAAATCAAAATAAGCTTCGAAGAAGATATCAGAATTATGAGATTTTAAGACAAGAGCCTTACTGTTTGTGGGTCATCATCGTCAGAGGAAGAGTCTTCGACTTCAGGCTCCGTCGCTATCGCTTTCTTCTTCGCGGCCTGACCCGTGGCAGGAGAAGTATTAACTGCATGACCGCCAGAGGGTGGCACACTTCCCTGATGCAACAAAGCGTGAGTTAAAAGGGGAAAAGCAGACAGAAAGTAAAAAATATAAGACAATTACCTCTTGGGGAGGCTCACGAATGACAATCCCAGCCTGGACCGGGCGCAAGGCTCACGCGGGTAGCGGAGCTGGTTCAGGTAGAGGAGGTGGCGCCTTGTCTTCAGGAAAGCGAGCAAGTAACTCGGTATCAGCATCATAAGGATATCTCAGCTCTTCAAAAATGGTCGCGAAGAGCTTGTCATCCCTTTGTCTCCAGCAGTTGACGGAAACTTCTGACCACCATTGATCATAATCTTCAGCAGTCCCATCCACGGGGACGATGTTATTAACCCAGTCAGGGAGATCAACCAGTACAAGCATGCTTTGTACTGGCGGAGGCTCAGTCAAGGGGCCAATTCTGCGTCAAGAAGTGTTGTAGTTCCAAGCATCATAGAGGGGAAATGGCACTAGTTGGATAAGACCAAACTGGCGAGCGAATTGGTTGGGAGCGTAAAGCTCATAACTGAGTTCATCAGATGCATGCCTAATGTCTGAACAAGAGATCGCGCGGCAAAAAACCAGGCGCGCGCGATCACTATAATTAGGAGCCCCAGGAAGGAACCCAAGGAACCCATTTTCAAGAGGGGTAGGGAATCTCCTATTGAGTACTAAGTCGCAGTAAGGCATTTCGTGCAGGAGGTACAAATATGAGAAACACTCAGAATAGGGTGGGGATGAAAACCTCGCCTCGCGACAAAGCCATTGATGAAGAAGGGCTTCAGCCGGTGGTAGCAGTGAAATATCGTCGCGGCGGAAGAATGGAAAGTAAGTTTGAATCCAGAAATCAAGGATCCAAAAAGGGCCAGAAATGCTAGTCTCGATAGGATGCATGGTGGCTTGGTATAGAGTACGGTAGAGGGCACCCAACACTGGTTGTCCGAACCCCACGCGGCGGCCGTTATAGAGGGCTGTGGCCAAGAAAGTCCAAGGACCAGTGGGCTATTGGCGGAGATACAGAAGATGAACTTGCAGAGCCAATACTCCAGGAAAGCAATGCCACCAGTCGCATTGTGTTCTTTGTGGTAATAGGTCAGCCACCGCGGATAGGAGCTGCTATGAACGCCGCGACCAGTTTGGGCCATGGTTGATGAGAAGTTGTTAGAATCGAATTGGCCATGCAGATAGGGCTCACCATCGATGGGCAATCCAGTAATGGTAAGAATATCCAATAATGTAACACTCATTTGGCCAAATCGGAAATCAAAGGTGTTGGTGGCAGTATTCCAAAAGCAAAGGAAGGTAGCAAGTGGCGAGCGATTGCCACCGCGAGGAAGGCGAAAGCATAAATCAATAGTTTGGGTAATACCTGCTGCGTTCCAGCGAGCCAGATCTCGCGCTCGCTCTTAGCGATACCAAGAAAGCTCCGCCGCCCTAATCGAGGATAGCCAGTGCCCTATTTTCGCTCTTTGTTTTTGCGCACCCCAACTGCTGAAATCTCCAGGGGTCCTTCGGAGGACTGGAATGGGTCGACGGATGGGCAGGCCGTAGAGGGTGATAGCGTCGGCTAGAATGGAATCTCGCGGTGCCGGGCCCAGTCCGACATGTTGATTTGGGAGCCTGAGAAGCAATGGTCTCTGGATATTGGTGTGGATACGACAGCGGGCACCAATTCCGGTTCCCCAAGAGCGAACAGCTTTCTCGTTGAGTTCTTCCTCCTGATCGATAACTATTTTCTTTGGAGGAGCCATTCCTGGGTTTCTATAAGGAGGATTGTTTGGGACGAAAGAGTTTTGATGTGACAGGTTTGGAGTGGCTGCAGGATTTAAATAAAAGATTTTGTGAGGGAAATGATGCGACGAAAAGACGTTTTGCCAAGCGAATAGACGCAACCCTCATTAATGATATCGTTTTGGTCATCAGACATGTCGTTTTAGTCCCCTTCAATCAGTTACATTCTCGCGGGCCGATTTCGGGGCCTGGGGGGCAATGTTTGAGCCGACTGTACTTCCAGTCCTAGTCTCTCCAAGAGCCGACTGTTAGTGCTACTGCCACCGATACTACCAGCGAAGTAAGGGTAACGCCCTCGCAACCCTGCGAAGCTAAAGTCACTCTTTAGCAAACCCTGTGTTTTCGCCAAACTTCCCAGTGATTGCTCTGCTTAGTCTACAACACTAAGTATCGATTCGGTGACGCGAAGAGATCACAACCAAAGCCCTTATCCGTAAGGCAAGAAGTCATTTCTCGGAAGGCAAAGAAAAGAGCCTTGTGACGAGGTTGGTGCTCTCCTCGTCCACAACGCTTGATCAAGAAGTCAGGTCAAGGGACGCCCTGACGACTGCACCCCACGGTGTTGGCACGCTCGCGCATTTAAAAGAGACAGTTTGTACCATACTGGACTTTCGCGTCAAACAGGAGCAATTCGAAGTAGACGGCCATGTTTTTAGCCAAGTACGAGGGTGTCCATTTTATTGTGTCTGTGAAGATTGTGTGTACTGTCTATGCTCTTGTTCTGCCTCCTGATAACTTGTCGACTAGATACTTGATTTCTTGAATTAGTTAACTGGATATATGATTTTAATACATACCTAAGTCCTTTTAATTATTTTGGTGCAGAATTATCATCACGATCTAAGATGTTATGACTTTATAAAATAAGTGAGTGCTTCCTTGTCCTGGATCTCTTTCATCTCAATTATTGGGATTGCTATTAATTGTTTATTTTTTCAGAAGTTAAAAGATGAAGTTACAGAAGATAATACTTCTGACGATATATATAGTCCTTTTAAGCAAATGTGATGGACAAGATGCATCATGTTAAAATTTAGTTTATTGTGTGTATTAATGTGGATATGCTGTATGGATATTATTATTTAGTTATTTCAAGTGTTATTGGGTACCAGGCTACCTAGCAATAAAATTATTAACAATTTTACTGCAGAAGACTCTTGGTGTGTTAATCAAGTGAAGTCGCTTAGAAAGGGCTCTAGGGTACGTAAGTTCTTTTGTGGAACTTGGCCAGAACCATTGAAAGTCCTGTTAATATCAAAAAGCTAGGAGATCGTGTTCTGGTAGCAGGTAGAACTTATTAAAAGCTAGAGAGGAAGCTAGAAGGGCGAACAGAGGGTTAGACAGAAGAGACCAAGAGGGGATATATAATTGGGGAAAAAGAAGTCAGCAGAGAGATGCAGAGATACAAATAGAGATTCTAGGCAAGATTAAAAATTAATGATCATCAATCAAGTCTGCTAATTAATAACGCCTACTGTAGTTTAGTTTATAATTAATGACCAATGCTAAGATGGTCAAAATAATTCCTAATAACTCTAGGCTAGGAAAATACCATTACTAGTTCTAAATTACAGTATTCTTATAATAACCTCGGCATTAAATACATGAACAACATGAAAAAGCATAAGTGAATCGAATCTATTCGACTTGCATCACTATGCAACACATGCATAACTAAGGTGGAGTTTCACTCCCCACTACAAAAGTGTAACATAGCAGCGTTCAAATTATCATATACCACTGTAGAATATTGTTTGAGAAATTTCTCTAGGTTTTTCTTGGTAGCTGTAGACTTGTGTTGAACAGATTGAACATGGAAGATAAAACTGCAGATTTTGGGATTCTACAAGCTAGAACTGTTATTTATTATAGCCAGCTAACTTTTCAATTGGCTTTGGATCGATCAGTCCAATTCCTAGGAAGGGGTTGTGTGTGAAGATTGGGTTGTTTTGTGTCTTTTGACTTTTGAGGAAAAAGAAAAAAGCACCTACTCAAAATTTTCATTCTAAGCATTCAAGTGAATATTAAATCCCCCACTCACACGCAGAAATGAGATGATGTATCAAGTATGTAATGTACATAGGACTATAGGAGAGACCATTTACCTCTTCCATTCTGCCTATATATTAAGATGGGTTTTGTACCTTAACGTATAGTAGTGAGTATTTATCTCCTCACCCAAGCCAGAGTTCGAAACTCTCGTTCCTGAAAATACAAGAACAGAACGTGTTTTCTGGAAAACGGGGATTGATAGACATGTTGCAATCCTTACTGGTTAGAAATCAAAAAATTCACACATAAAGTACAATTTTGGTTACACAGTGAAAACCTCAATTTTGAGATTAAAAATATTACGGGGCTCTTACTCTTGAGAACCCAAATAAAATCAATCAACTTATTGATGAAGGATATGGTTCTTTACAAATACATGTAGCTCTCTACGCGGCTACAATCTCTAGACTCACTAGAGAGGTGCTTGTTTTGAATCTTGACCTTCTTCTTCACTTGAACGATCTGCAAATATTGCTCCACTTGCAACACCAATCTTCTCTACTGATCTCGAGAGAATCAATGCATGTATATGAATGATTGGTGAGACACTTCTACATGGAACAAGTGTCTCAAGACTCCTATGCAGTTCTTTCTAAGCAACTCAAGAAGAACAATGATTCTTGAGTCTCAAAAGTAGTCCCCAAATAACCTCACGTTTCTGAATATATGGAGGACAAAAACCAAATCCTCAATCACAAAGATTTACCCTAATTGGACTCCTACTAGGAAAAGACTTTTTAATAAAAGATTTTTCAATTTAAATAAATAAATCCTAAAATGACTAGGACTTCAATGGCACGATTTCACTAGTTAGAAAAAATCTTTAAAACAATAATATTTGAAAACCAAAAGATACTTTCCAAAAACAAACTCCCTAAAACGTAGGATTGACTAGAACTGACTCGGGCTGACTTGGGGATTGCAACACATGTTGCAATCCCGTGCTTAAACATGAGATGCAATTACCTAAAATTCTCATAGACCAGTTTTGATGAACTTTGTAGGCTTCTTTTTCCAGCTTCTAAGGATGAAATGGGATAAGATATTTCATTTGGTTTTATATGGGAATGCCAACACCTAAAACGTACAAACTTTTGTACTTACAGTTCCCCTCCGACCTTTCTTGTATCATAAAAAATGGGTGTATATGTGATTTTATGAAAAATATGTGTGATTTATTCCCAATATATGACATAAACATGTGATTTTATGAAGACAAAGTGTGTGATTTAATTTAGACAAAATATGCATAATTGGATAATATGTCAAAACACATGCATTGTTTTATACAGACGAATACATGCATGTACATCTGTATTAATAAAGCGAGCAGCCGTTTACTGTTCATCTTGGGGAAACTTTCGAACTTCTGACTTTGCCCCTGTTTTTGCTCATGATTTACAGAGAAACAGAAAGGAGACAGGTGGCTCGCATAAGAAAAAGTTCAGCCAGACAGATGATTTTGGTGCGGTTTTGATATGATGGTAGACAGAGATATCAACGAGAGCTTTGATCTGGATTCTGCCGACATAAAGAAAAAGTTCAGCCAGATAGAGAGTGAGGGAGAGAAGAATAAGTTCAGAAGAAAGAATAGAAGCAACCAGAATCCAAAACCACAAGCGCCAAACACCAATCGGCAAGCTTTTCAGATCAAAAACAAAGAATCCAAAACAAACCCAGACCAATGCGTGTGTAATTGAGCTCATTTGGTCAAATTGGAATATCTGATTGAGCATCCATTTGATCGAATAGGAGGATCCGATTGAGCAATCAGATATCTTTGATATATTGAGGTTCAACCGTTCAGGTAAGCTTCTTATTTGGTCGATTGGTCTGATATTTTGGTTTTGAATTTTGGGTGTGATTGATTGGATTTTGTATTTCGGTGCATGCAATTTTGGGTAGTGCGTGTGACTGCGGTTTTGTGGGTGACAGAGATTTTGTCTGTGTTCTCTCAGTTGAAATCAAACTCATATTGCAAGTATGCTGGGTTTTCCTTCACGTCTGCTTATTATTATATAGTTGAAAAGTACAAAAGGATTACCTAAATGGAAGGAAGAAGATACAAGGAACAAAAAGGAAGAAGATTTGTAATAGGTTTCGTTTATGTAATTTGATGAGTTTAATGGATAGTTTTTTTTTTTTGGATGCATGCGATGTTGTAATATTTGTTCTTAGTTTTTGGTGGACAAAGAAAATGATTGATCATGGGGAATTGATATGTTTGCTTTAATTGGTCTTTATTTCCTTGCTTATATATTGAAGTCTGGAAGTATACACATACATATGTAGCTGTGATACCAAATGAATTGATATGTTTGCTTTAATTGGCTGCATCTATTTTGTAATCACATTAATTGATGTATAGATTAGGTTCTGAAGACATCCAATTGACTTCTTTTTTTTTTTTGAAATAATGGTAATTCCATTGATAATAGCGTATGCCAAGAAAGTCATTACATACCCATCCGCTGACACATAACAATGGCCAGACAAGACTTCGTGGAGGAGCCACAGTGATACATAGGATAGACCAACTATATTAGAACTTATCGCTCGCATAACAGCGAGCCTATAAGCTATGAAAAAACATAGCAAATAGACAAGCTAAAACAAAGACACTCGTTAGGTTCCTAATACAAGGGAACTTATTGTAATTAGACAAAAGCTAAAAACATAGGGTTGGGCCAAGAGCAAAGCCCTAGCCCAACATAGAGGCTCAATGGGGTAGCTCAAAGAGGAGAGACCCAAAGCCCTAAGGCCCAGCAGGATTTGGAGCAAGGCCCAACCTGTCATCATCTTCACGCGTCTGCCCGTGCAGCACCACCCGCCACCAGCAATCCGTCCTATCGTGCCGCGCCAACTCACCGCCCCTTTCAAAACTGCGCCGACCCGACCTGGTTTACAACGCACCACCTCACCTCCGAAAGCCGCTGCTGGATCATCTCAGTCTGTACCGCTGCACAGCTCCTCAGAACCGCCGCCGCTCATCCCTTCAGACCCCGCCGCCACCCAAATCTGCAAAGCCATGCCGAAGGCTGCCATCCTTGCACAACGCAGTCACATCCAGAGATCCCGTCTGGAACTCACCACCTCCTCCCCTCCAAAACTTTGAGTTTCAAAGCCTCTCTCTAGATCTCCCCGAGCAAATAGAATCCAAACTCCCGTCCGGCAGCAGCCCATCAGCGGCGAGGCAGAGCCTCACCCACCCCGAGCGCCGCCGGACGAGCAGAACTTTGCAAAAACCTAGACTGAGGAACTTCCGGGTTTTTTGGAGTGTTTTCTAAATACTTGAGTAAGTCATCCAATTGACTTCTTGCATAGGGGAAATTCTAGTATATGTTGACGTATGCTATACATCAAATTTATTGAATATTTTACACTTTTGGATATATTTAAAATGTGAATATATCTGATGCTCTAGAATATTCAATAGTGGTAACCTGCTTACCTGTTAACCTGTACAATTTTTTTTTTTGTCAAGATTCTCAATTACATATCCAAAATAAAATTTAAAAAACTCTAAATTGAAAAGGAAAAGAAAAAGAAAAGAGGAAGAAACTCGTCCCCATCCACATTACTCGTCCAGTTTTTACAAAGTCATTCAATTTTTGTCTCATGGACCACTTTTAATGCATATCTCATGGACCTTCAAAGGTTCTCTGCGAACACCACAAAGACACAGAAGAAGAATCTCGATCAAGGGCTTCAACATGCTATGTTTCTATAATTCCTAGACCATGCACTCCATCCAAATCTGCTAGGTCTGATTACCCACTTGATGATACAATCAACCTCACGAAACCCAAGGGTGAGCTTTGGGTTTGGGGTTTACGCCAAGAGGAAGAATGCAAGTAGGGAAATAAAGAGAGGAGGTCTTCCTTGTTCTGGGTTATTTTTTCTTTCTTTTTTTTAATATATATATATATATTTTTTTTTATGAGAAATTGTTCTGGGTTCTGTTCTACATTATCTGTTTTCAGAAAAAAAAAAAAAAAAATTGTGTCATTAGTTACTTACTTATTTAACAATATTCTCTTCTAATTTTATGATAATTGAGGAAAAAAAATTCCAAAATAGTAATCACAGTTGTATTTTTGGTAATGTTTAGATATTCCAAGCCTAAGCTATAAGATTGATAAGAGAACGAATTGTGATAAAAAGTGGTAATCAAGTTGTAATTAGTGTTAATACTACACTATTACAAGTTTGAGTATCGTTTTACTGATCAAGTTACAAATTGTGGTAATCTACTTGTTATAAGTGTTAATACTTCACTATTACAAGTTTTCAGAACCATTTTACCAATAAAACAACAAATGTGTTGCTATACTGGTAAAACTTCATATATATAACTAATTAGTGGTGAGTCCTTTATGGTGTAATGAGCTTGTCTATTTTGTAACTACTATCATTGAAAAGTTATTTACTTATTTAACAACGTTGTCTCTTGATTTTATGACAATTGAGGTCTAAATTAGTAACTAAGGTTGTATTTGTGGTAATTCTTCAATATTACAAGTTTGAGAACCATTTGACCAATGAGACAACGAATTGTTGGAAAAGTGCTTATTTGTGGTAATTTGGCGTCTGATTTTACTACCCCCCAATAATCATATTATTGCTCCCCAATACACTTGTTATTGGGGATCAATAATTAGTGAAAAATGAAGATGTTTTGAATTTTGAAAGCTTTCGGAGGTTTATCCAAATAAATAATCTTATTATTGCCCCCAATAATCTTATTATTGCCTCAATAAACATTTTATTGCCCCTCAGTAATCTTATTATTGCTTTCCAATAATCTTATTATTGCCAACCAAATCATAATAAAAAAAGCAATCACTACTGGAAAAATAAATTTTGACCACCCAGGAAATGTTGTGGGTATAGCAAAAAAAAAAAAAAAACTAGAAACTGATTTGGGCACCCAATCACCATCTTCAGAGGCACCGTGGCTTCGTCTCCGGCTTCTGAAGGTTATACGTCGGTCGACGTTCGGGTTTGGACAACGAGTCGGTGTTCATATAAGCCGTCGATCGCTCTTGGAGGCTGAAGAAGCTCCAGCGCCGACTCCGATCACTGCAATTTCGGATCTGCTAAGGAACAGCAAAGCCTCCATGGATGGATGCCGCCGTCCAGTCCCCAACGCCGTCCAATCCCCAACTCCTAGCTCCTGACGAACCGCTGTCCAATCCTCGTCCGGCGAAGACTGCAGTGAACTCGGCGTCTTCGAGTCGACGGAGGTGGTGGTCAGTTGCTCAATTGACGTGACAGGGGGGAGAGAGAGAGAGAGAGAGAGATCCGGCGAAGACTGCAGTGAACTCGGCGTCTTCGAGTCGACGGAGGTGGTGGTCACTTTGCTCAGTTGACGTGACGGCGGGGGGGGGGGGGGGGGGAGGGAGAGAGTCTGATAGGAGGTGAGAGAGAAGTTTGTAATTTATTAATTAGACTGGGGGTAAAAATGTCACTTGTGCTTAAATTGGGTAAATGGGGTTAAAAAATTCTTGGTGGAGTAAGTGGGCAATGTTTATGCTGAAATTGAGTAAGTGGTCACGACCCCTTTTCAATATTACAAGTTTGAGAACCATTTTACTGATATGACAACGAATTGCTGTAAAAGTGGTAAAACTTGATGTATGTACAATAAATGAATCGTGAGTCCTTAGTTGTGTAATAAAGTTCTCTATTTTGTAATTAACACTTTTCTTGTGTAAATCTCATCCCATGAGATAATTACTGGTCTAACAACGCATTTTACTATAAATTACAACAATTGAGGTGTAAAATGGTAATTATGGTCGTATTTATGATAATTACGTGAGATATGATTTGATTTACAAAAAAAATGATCACTTTACCTATGTGACAACAAATGTTTCGTCAATGTGGTAAATAATCATATTAGACCTAAAATTTCTCAAATTCTTATTTTTGTAATCCAGTTCTTCTTTGTATAACTAGAGTAATTTTTTTTGTAAATTTCATCTTTAACGAGATACTTTACGACAAACCGCCATATTTGACATATTTAGTGATAATTATAGTTGGAATCAAAGTAATTACTATATTTACGATCTTTATTACAAGTTTTGAACAATTTACATATAAAATAATTATTCAGTCCTTAGTATGTTATTTTTAATACACATGTCAAATTATAAGTGGATAACCTGTTGACCTGTACAACAGGTTTCACCAACTAATTTAATTTAATATGCATTTATTAAAAAGTTGATGTATGACAAACATCAACATACCTTAGACTTACCCCTTGCATAGAGGAATTAAAACTTTAGTTTGGAAATAAGAATAATTATGCTTTACCTATGTAAAATCTCAATAATATCAGTTAAAAGACGTTAAATTTATGTAAAACATTGTGTGAAATCTTGACTTATTTCTCTCTTAATGTGTGAAAAGCAGGTGAAACTAGACGACATAAGTTCCAATTAAGGACCGTAGTCTAGATGAATCAGAGGGTAGGATTCAGCAGACAGCTATTCATTTGGGGCTTGAAAATCAGGGAGATGAGAAGGTTAGATTATAGAAACCCTCACATCTTCGTTGACATAGCAGATAATTTTTAAATGTTTAAGCATTGGAAACCAGCCTAACTTTTCAAAGTATGGTCATATTTTATGCCTGTTTTTAAGAAGTAAATGTATAAATTTTCCATCTAACAGCAAATGATAATTGAAATCACTTTCACTTTACCTAATTTAGTTCAAGTCTTCAACCTTTGTAGGTAACATTATCTTTTGTTTTTGGCAGAATGACATGAAGAATTTCACTACATTGATCGTGGATATGATGAAAAAAGAGAAACCATTTGCTTCTCAAGGTGGTCCTATCATTATTGCTCAGATACATATGCTCAAATATATCGAGGTCAAACCTTACAACACCTTTATCTAACCAAAATGGATTACAAAGGCTAAAGTATGAACACACTATAAATTATTGCAATGCATTTGAATTAAATTATAAATATAGGGTATTATAGAAAATCCATAATTTGGCAATGCTTTTTGTTACATATTCCCCTTAAATATGTTACAGTTTATCATTGCCTCATGTTCTTCAATAAATGATATTTAGCTCTCTCCTGTTTCATTACAACATCTATTTGATAAATTCTTTGATAAGTTTTACTAGAGTAATATTGGCTGACTTTTGCCTTACTAATTTGCAATGATATCTTCAGGTATATGCAAGATTATCTCCCCTGTCAGTGCTTCTACTCCTGTTGGATTGTAAATGAAAGATCAGTTTGTTTTTTCACTTCCATTTACAATTGTTAATGTTTAAAGTTCAGCAGTAGCTAAACTTTTGCTAACGCTGGTCCGATGGGCGGACCGTTATCTGTGATACTCTTTAGAGCTCCCGCTACCTGTTAAGTGAAATACAGAGGGTGTCAAAGGGAGACCGCGCTGGGCGGTCTTCTCTTCTCCGATGCCTAAGTTAGTCAATGTATTTGTGTTGACAAAGTAACAGTAGGTAAGTATTAAATGCGTAATTAATGAGGAGAGAAGAGAGAACCTTTTATAGGTGAGGAGGGGGCTGATCTTCTCCATGTTTTTGATGTGGGACTGATGTGCTTCAGTCCCCAGCTTCTGGAGCTTCTGATGCTGTCTTGGCGCGGCGCATGGTGGCGCGTCAGCGGTGATCTGGGGGCAAGCCGGGGCTCAAGCGGTAGACTGCTTGGCTGTGTTCCCATAGGTCACTCCTTTGGCCGGAGTCGGTACCGCTGGAGGTAGCATGAGCATGGCTCATTATAGCTAATTATGCTTGCAAATGCCTATGTAAGTACAAGTCCCCCAAATCCCCTGTCAAAGAGGGCAATCTTGGTTGGGGAGTTGCCTAGCGGTTGGAAGCGTTGCCTCCACCAGTCTTACAAAAGCATGATTAGAGTCAGTGCGTTGTCAACCATGGACTTACTGAACAAACACTTTATACCCTTTCGGGTGGGCCCCTGCTAGGCCCCCTAGGGAGTCCCCCACTCCCCGGCTAAGATAGACCTCCGTTTAGCCGGTGTATTGTTTGTTGAGGGGAGCTGCGCTGAGCAGAGGGTGTTGGGTACCCAAGTGGCGGGGGTCAACATGCCTGATCAGAGCTGTCGAAGATTGTGTTTATGAGTTCCCCTACCTGTCCCGGAGGACCATGTTTTGACTACAACGCCGCGTTGCGGTCATTCTCAAAGTGAGGCATTGATGCGGGAATCGCCATTGGTGGAAGTCCCTCCGTTGATGATAAATGGCAGGTAATGCTACGAGGACGTGCCTGGCGGTAGCCTGGTTAATGGCGTTTCGGTCAGCGGAGGCGGTCTTAGTTCTCGGGTGCCGATGGAGAAGTCTCGCAAGCGGTGTTGCGCTTAGCGGAAACTCGGTTGCAAGAAGAAAAGGGAGAAGTTCCGCTAGAGGTGTTGCGCTTAGCGGAGACTATCTCGCTTGCAAGAAGGGAAGGGAGAATTTCCGCTAGCGGTGTTGCGCTTAGTGGAGACTAGCTTGCAAGAAGAAAAGGGAGAAGTTCCGCTAGCGGTGTTGCACTTAGCGGAGACTATCTCGCTTGTAAAAAGAAAAAGGGAGAAGTTCTGCTAGCGGTGTTGCGCTTAGCAGAGACTCGCTTGCAAGAAAAAAAGGGGAGAAGTTCCGTAGCGGTGTTGCGCTTAGCGGAGACTATCTCGCTTGCGAGAAGAAAAGGGAGAAGTTCCGCTAGAGGTATTGTGCTTAGCGGAGACTATCTACATTGCCAGAAGAAAAGGGAGAAGTTCCGCTAGTGATGACTCTGTCGACTGGTACTTTTCCTCTTCCGAGGTTACTTCGGTTAGACGCTTCTTGTGACTGCCCGACACGTGGTCGTCACTGATTTGGTTAGCTTGTGTGATAACGTCTCTTCAGCACGCCCGTCGCCTCGCCATTAATGCGAGTAATTATTGATTTTGTAACTGAGGCGTCGCCTCGATTAATCCGGAGAGTGCGTTTGTGAGGCACGTGTACGGTTGTGGTGCGATGTCGTTTTTCAGCGGATGGCCTAGATTAGTTTGATTATGACATAAAAGAGAGGGAAACCTGGAGCAAGGTTTTAAATATCGGTATTTTCATATCTATCGGTACTTTGAAAAAGGGAGATATCGGATATATCGGGGATACAGTGTACGAAAATATCGTTTTTGAAAAAAGTCAATTTATTAGAAATTTAGAACTACATATAAATACATATGAATGTCAATTTCATCTATATTCAAAAAGAGACTCTAGGCGGTTGAAAAGCCGCTCGCTGGTCTACGAAAATGCAATAATCAGACCAAGACATATGACCCATATAGTGCGAATTGTAGTGATGAACATGATAGTTATAGATCTCTTTAGAGCTGCCGACTGTTTCCCCTATAAGGGGATAATAAGGATGAACCCAACTAGATGACTGATCATATACTTCTCCATATTGATTATATCCATAAGCATCATAACCAAATTGATTGTTGCTTTCATGAGATTCATTTGAGATCCCACTGCGCTCTGTGCCTAAACTGATAGAGTCAAAACTTAAAGCAATTGAAGAAACATCAGATGGGGTACTTTGATCATTAGTTGCACCTCTAGTCCTGCTCCCATATCGGGTCTTCTCTTGAGCACCATGACCAGCTGTTCTCACTCCGTGGTCTTCATCTTGGGTGGCATGATCAAAATTACCTTCACAGGTAAATTGGAATCCTCCATCCACAGAAGATTGTCCATATTCATATCTTTCACCTCCACCACCTGTTCCGCTTCCAGCTGTAGTCAACATGTTTTGGAAATGTGGAGAATCAGCTTTGTTAAAAGGGACAGCATCATATATGTGGTATTTGGACACCATTGTTGCCAATAGTTCTCTACCACCTTTTAGTAATGATTTAATTGTGCTTTGTTTTGATCGACTATCTTTTGATGGCATTGCTACTAGAGGCTCAGGAAATGAGTACCGATAGGTTTTTGATCAATCAACTTGTTGCGGTTGTTGACTGCTACTACCGCCTCTCGATTGTTTTTGAAATTGAAATCTTGCACTTCTACTAAACTGAGAGTTCTTATCATGATCTACAGTTGATCGTCTTACTGCAGCACGATAATCTTGTCGTTCTGCAGGGTGCATGTTTGGTGGATACTGAAATCCATCATCATCATCATCATTGTCGTCATCGTCATTGTACAGACTTGTTTGATTGCCAAGATAATCATTGCGGAGTTATTCTCTAATATCATCTTGAACAGCTGCCATTTCTTGCTTAATAGAATCTTTTTTCTTTATCCATGCTATCACCTCTGTTTTGATCTCCGGTGGCACTTTAGGGCCCTGATCAATTTGGGGCCCTTTGTATAGTTTTATAAACATTGCACTTAATAAAATAAAATCAATAAAAAAGATGAATTACATTTAACTATTTAACCGTTGGTAGTTTGCTTCATATCATATATCACTTTCTATTTTTAATTATGTTGATCCACTAAAACAAGAGACAACTTCCAAAAAAAAATTTCAGGTTTAAGACACAGACTACACAGTAGATTCGTTATTCCTCACTTTTTCAAGATGAATAGCTAAAATTTAATACTCCGTACTTTGCACTCTCTTCTCATCATGTCATCCATATATGGTTCCTTGACTTCCTTCTGCAATGTCATTTGGCCTCATTTGAATAATTGAACCTTTATGGCTTTATCTTCTTTCTATTATTCAACTACAGAGTTACAAACTACATACAGAGTTACAGAAATAGTCACAGACTACACAGTACCAAATCTCTCCTCACACAGATTTGCATTTAGACTTTTAGATAATTACTTCTCACCCAAAATCGCCTTGAGGGTATTTATCCAATTCTCCTCACCTAGATTCGCCTTGAGGGGATTTTTTTCCTCACCTAGATTCGCCTTGAGGGGATTTTCTACTCACCTAGATTCACCTTGAGGGGATTTCTCCTCACTCGAATTTGCCTTTAGGAAATCTCTCTTCACAAATATTTTCATTTAGAGAATTACTAAGTTTTTTTTTATTTTTACCTCAAATTTTACAGATATTTCTTCACTTTATTGGGATATATCGCAAATATCTAATATATCGGGGATATTTGACGATGTCGGAGAAATTTCGCAGAAACGGTGACAGATAAGATATTTACCCCCCTAGATATATCAGTCGGTTGAAAAAAGGAGATATCGGGGGATATATCGGAAATATCGCAGAGATTTAGAACCTTGACCTGGAGGTTTGATACTTCATACTTTTTATCTAGTGTCGTCGTCTTCAAGCTTTGCCCTGGGTTCCGAGAAGAAGATTGCTACGATTCCGCTGAGTTGTCGATCTTTGAAGCATGAAGATCTCCTGCAGTGAAGAGAAGCGCCTTTGGTCGCACCAAAGTCTTCACCTTTGAGGTTGGTATTCTGAATCCCATCCTTGTTTTATTGGATTTCTGTGTTTGCTTTTGTCAGTTTCTGGGTTTTTTCCGATTTGGGGTACTCTGTTCCTCCCTGGTGTGCTCTGAGGGTGTAAGGCGAGTTTTGGGGATGGGTTTTGGTGTTTGGTAGAGAGTTGGGGTTTAGGGATTTTCTGGATGGTCGAATCTGGGTTGAGTATATGGGTGCCTTCTGTTCTTGTTTTGGTATTTTCTGGGCAATTGTTCTTGATGCGCCTGGATGTAAGTGATAAAGTGATAGCTTAGATCCTGTGCAAACTGACTGGTTTGAGTTTTAGGGTTTTGGGATGGCTAGCGTCATAGAGATCTCGAGCGGTGAGGGTTCCGGGTCTGACGAGTCGCTCAACGTGGCAGATAGGGTGTTTATTGACTCATTGCGTTCGTCTGCCCCTGCAGGAACCTCCCAGTCTGAACCGCCAGACGTTACACCGCTATAGACCATACCCTGGAAAGTTGCCATAGGTCATGTTGGTCGTCCTGAGAGTTCTAGGGCAAGAGAGGATGCCGCTACTCGCAAAAGGCGGGAGGAGAGGCTGGCGAGCAATAGTGCTGCTAGCAGCTCTGCTGATGGGGTGAGAGAGGCTGGCGGGGAAGTGGTTGAGTCAGCCTAGGTTCTCCGCGACGATACAGCGGTTGACGAGGCGGGAGGGCCGATGACGGTGACCGCCGTCAACCGTGTGAAGCGGGTGTTCGGCCTGCTAGCCATTGTGAAGCTGCGGCTACCGCTGAAGGATGAGAGAGCGTCGGTCTTGCCAGCCGGGCATGCCGCCGTGCACGAGGCGATCTTCCTCCAGGGAGTGACATTCCCGCTACTGCCAAATCTCCAGATTTTGGTCTGTGAATTTGGCCTCACTTTTGGGCAGATTTGCCCTAACATGTGGCTGTTGCTGATGGCGCTCAACTCACTATGGCGGTTGTCTGGTTGTGAGGGTCCAATCGTGGCGGAGGTGTTACACTTCTACGAATATATATATGTGCGGCGCCAAGGTTGCAGTGGGCAGGTGAACCTGAGTCGTCGTCAGGGGGCGCCCAAATTGGTCGAGAATCTGAAGGATTCTATGTCACCTTGGCTGGGGACCTTCTACGTTGCCACCGATGGATGGGAGTACCAAGCGGGGTCGAATGCGGGGGAGCCGACATTCAGGATTAAGTCAGAATTCTAACCTATTCGAGGTTGTCGCTAGCTTCCGCTGCTCAGGGTTGGTTTTGGTTGCACAATAATTCCTATTGTAGTGACTAGTTTTTTTGTGTGCAGTGGGTCTACGTTATAACCTGACGTGTGCAGAAGAGTGCCGTGTGGCGAGGATTCGAGGCTGCTGGCGGAACCGCAACCTACTAGATCTTCGCCTACTCACAAGGTGGGAGTTGTTGGTCTATCAACAGCTGACACGAGCCCTTGGTAAATATCATCCCCGGATGAATGTTTTAGTTCGTTGTTGTCAAGCTAACTCTTTCTTTTGTATAGATTCTCCGCCGGGAAACAGAGCAAGCTGCGAGGCATTTGAGAAAGCCATGGACCGCGCCGAGATAAACAATTTCTTGGAGAGTATGTACGCCTCTGGGCTGGCTGCCCAGAAGTCCACTGTTGATCCCGAGACACTGGCGCTGTGTCAGTTTGAGGCTCCAGTTGTGCTACCAATGCCGCATCACTCTCACCTTAGTGCCGATAGTTCTCCCGTCGTTCAGGCGGGCACTCACGTGGGCGGTGGGGCCTTCGGCGGGAACCCTGCTGCAACTGTTCAACAAAAAGAGAGGATGCCCGCTAGCCTACGTGGGTCGCAGAAGTCGAAAGTGGTGCCGCCGGCTGAAGCAGTGACCACTGCAGGGCTGGGGCCACAGAATAGGTCAATGACAGCCGCCGCTGGATCCACACGGGCTGTGCTACAAAGGAAGCGTCACCAAAATGACACTGATGAAGAAGAGGAAGGGGACGACGCTGAGACTATCGGTGCCCATCAGCAGAAGTAGGCCAGGCAGGCTCCGCCCAAGGTGACCGTGCCCGCCAGGGGGGAAGAGGTTCAGGCGAGTGACCTTGACTCATTCGCCGCATACGCTGAATTCCTGGCTGCGCCAGAGTGGGAGTTTTTGTTCCACCTCTGCGAGAGGCTGGGATTCGGCGGACTGGATGGGACTGTCAGTCCAACGGTGTTGCAGCAGTCACCTTTTAGCTTGGCCTTTGGCCACCTGTCCGCCAGGTTGCATGAGTTCTTCTTGGTGGCCTCGAAGCAGCCCGAGGTCGAGCGGTAGTTGCGGGAGGAGCTCAAAGTCCTGCGGGGAGAACTGGCGGATTCTCAGGCCAGGCTGGTAGATAAGGAGCGGCAGCTGGCCAAAGCGGAATGCGATGCCTCAGATGCTCGCGGCAAGCTGAAGATTGCCATCGAGCAAAACTTTGAGCGAAATGATCATATCAATCGGCTTCAGCAGGACATAGTTCAGCTGAAAGAGCAGATGGCGGCCATGGTTAAGAGGATTGACATTCTGCAGAAAGATTCTGCCGCCAAATTCGCCGAGGTAAAAAGGTTGAAGGGTGTGGCTGCCCAGCTGGAGGCAGAGAGGAGCGGTGTTGAGGCCGCCTCTGTGGACGCCTTTAAGCAGTCTGCGGCGTACAAGCAGGCTTTGATGGATGCGGCAAAGGCCGGCGCTGTTGCCAACGTGGAGCTTCTGAATAAAATGGGCGCCATTGATTGGGCGAAGGAGTCCGGGTCCTCCAGCACACCTAGCAAGCCGTCAGCCCCGGGGGGCGGGCCCTTGGTGGTTCAGCTTGGCTTGCGTTCCGGCAGTGGGGAGAGTGAGGATGACCCAGCGGAAGCCTCCCAGCAGACTCCGGTGCCTACCCAGTCCGTGGTATCCAAAGCTAACATTGTGGCGGATCGTACCCGGCCGAACGGGACTATCATGACCCCTAGCCCAACTACGCATGGCTCCGACCAAACAAGTCGTATGGGCATGCGGCAACCGCTGGCTGAGGGTGAGGAGCAACCGCCTGTCGAGGGTGACCAGGGAGGTACCGAAAATCATTGAAGATGCTATCCTCGATATCTATATTATAATGCCGCTGAGGCCTTCATTTGTACCTTTGGTCTTTTTTTTTGTAATCGACTATTTTTGGGCGGGTAGTCCCGACCTGTATAGATGGAAGCGTGTATTTTCAGTGTCGTATGCCTTTTGATTATTTGTTGTCTGAATGTTGCTTTTACTGCTAGAGTTTTTTGACTCCTATTTTGTGACTCAATGAAACATTAAAGGGATTAAAATTGTTCCAAGTGCACGATGTAGCGGACATGGTTCGCCGAACTTTGTTGGCGTTGCCTTTTAATTCTTGTGCTTGAACTTGGCGACAATGGTTTGAATAATTCCTCGTTTCATTGATAACTGATGTTAGTGTTTACAAAAAGCGGGGTTGTACCCATTGGGTAGCTTCCCTTAGCTAAATATTGAGTCAAAAATTTAGCTAAGCCAAGATGCTCTAGGGTAACGGCCTGACTATTTGTAGTAATACCGAAGGTGTTTGGTATTCCAAGGGTGGGTCGTGGTGACGCCATCCTTGTCCATTAAGTAGAAAGTGTCGGGGCTAGCGACTTCCACAATTTTGTATGGACCTTCCCAAGTTGGGCGGAGTGCCGTTGGCGGTGGAATGACTTCCTTCATTACCCAGTCCCCCATTTGGAGGTTCCGGGCTTTGACCCTGGCGTTGTCGAAACACGATACCCGTTGCTTATTTTGCAAATTGTGCATATGGGCCTTGTGTCGTTTCTCCTCTATGAGGTCCCTGTCGAGATTGGCGCCTTCGCCGTTGGTCTCGGGGCAGTAGCCCTCGACCCTAGCGGTAGGTTGAGTTATCTCTATAGGTAGGACGGCTTCAGTTCCGAACGTCATACAAAATGGCGTTTCACCAGTGGCAGAAGTTGGGGTACTCCTGATGGCCCACAGAATTTCTGGCAGTTTCTCCGCCCACAAACCCTTGGCGTCGTCGAGCTTCTTTTTTAGCAGCTTCTTGATTATCTTGTTTGCTGCTTTGACCTGGTCCTTGGTTTGGGGGTGAGGACAGATGCAAAACTCATCTTGGTGCCCAGGTTAGCGGTGAAAGATATGAGCTCCTTATTGTTGAACTGTGTGCCGTTGTCTGTGATGATCGTGTGGGGGACACCATAGTGGCAATAAATGTTCTTCCAGAGGAAGTGAGTTACCTTGGCGGTAGTTATTGCCGTCAGTGGCTCTGCCTCTATCCACTTGCTGTTGTAGTCGATGGCTACAATGATGTACTTGAACTGGCCTTTGGCTGTTTAGAATTTTCCCATCAAGTCCAGGCCCCACGTGGAGTGAATCCATGGACCAATGATGATCGACAGTGGTTCTGCCGGGGCGTGTGGGAGATCAGCATATTGTTGACATTTGTGGCAAGATCTTGATATCCTCCTAGCGTCGTCGCCGAGCGTAGGCCAGAAGTAGCCTTGTCGCATCGTGGGATTGGCCAAGGATCTGGCGCCCGAGTGGTTTCCACATTCCCCGCCGTGTATCGCTGCCAGGACGACCTTCCCCTCCTCTAGGGTTAGACACTGGAGGTTGGGGTGGGTGAACCCCTGGCGGTAAAGCTTGCCATTCTGGATGTTGTAATGAGTTGCTCTTCTCTTGAGCTGTCGTGCTCCGACCTTGTCCTCTGGCAATGTCCCATTGCGCTTATATTCGATGATCTCATCCATCCAACTGGGATTTACCTCGATGTTAAAGATCTCCGCTAGGGTTTTTGTGATGCTTGGCTTGTCAAGAAACTCCACCCCTGTGTCCGTCGGACTTTGGTGTGGCTGAGCGGTTGCTAGTCTAGCCAGTGAATCGGCTTTGGCGTTCCTTTCCCTGGGGATCTGCGTGATGGTGTGAAATTTGAAATTTTTGAGGAGTGTCTTGACATAACCCAAGTATGCCGCCAACTGTTGATTCTTGGCCTGGAAACTATCGTTGACCTGGTTGACGACTAACTGGGAGTCGCTGAATATGTTGACACTGTCAGCCCCTGAGTCGATGGCGGGAGTAGGCCGGCGATGAGCGCTTCGTACTCCGCCATGTTGTTTGAGGCCTTGAAGTTGAATTTTAATGCGTATTCCACGTTTAGTCCCCCTGGCCCTGTTAAGATGACTCTGGCGCCGCTGGCCTTGGCGCAAGCGGAGCCGTCCACGTGTAGGTTCCAGTCTGACTGCTGGGGAGCTGGTTCCTCAGCGGTTACCATTTCCGTGCTGGGTTCGATCTGTCACTTGGTGAGCTCAGCAATGAAGTCTGCCACTACCTGGCCCTTCATGGCGGTTCTTGGTTTGTAATCAATGTGAAACTCATTGAGCTCGATGGCCCACTTGTTGAGGCATCCCGAGTGTTCAGGGTTCTGCATTACTTGTCTCAGCGGTTGATTTGTTAAGACATGAATTGTGTGGGCCTGAAAATACTGGCGGATGAGTGCAAGGGCGAGCTGCTCCAGGGGGATATCTTGTTTCGGCCCCGTTCATGCTTTTGCAGGCGTAGAATACGGGGAGCTCATCCTGGCCCTCCTGCCGGACAATGGCGCAGCTTACCGCTGTTTGCGATACCGCTAGGTATATATATAATGTCTCCCCCTGCACAGGAATAGAGAGGAGCGAAACTGCCGCCAAGTATTCTTTCAAGCTTTGGAACGCTGCCTCACAGTCTGGGTTCCAGTCGATGACCTTCTTGTGGGTTGTCTTCAAGACTTTGAAAAATGGGAGACATCTATCAGTGAGTCTGGAGAAAAACCGAGAAAGGGCGGTTAGTTTGCCCTGGAGACTCTGAACGTGTTTCTTCCACTCTGGAGCCTTCATGTTGAGGATGGCTTGTACCTTGTCAGGGTTGGCTTCTATGCCCCGTTCACTGACTATGTAACCTAGAAATTTGTTGGCGGTGACGCCGAAGAAGCATTTTTCTGGGTTAAGGTGCATACCGTAGGCCAAGAGAATGGCAAATATAATTCTGAGGTTTGCCACGTGTCTGCTGGCCCTTGTGCTTTTTACCAACATATCGTCCACGTAGACCTCGATGATTTTGCCGAGATGTTCAGCAAACATAGCATTCATTAGCCGCTGGTAAGTTGCACCGGCGTTCTTCAGACCCAAAGGCATTACATTGTAGCAGTATAGGCCCTTGTCGGTGGTGAAGGAGGTGCACTCTTGGTCACCAGGGTGCATTTTGATCTGATTGTAGCCGGAGAAGGCATCCATCATGTTGAGTAGCTCGTGTCTAGCAGTTGCATCGACCAGTTGGTCTATGCGAGGTAGCGGGAAACTGTCCTTGGGGCATGCCTTGTTGAGACCCTTGAAGTCGACACATATTCGCCACTTTCCGCTGGGTTTTTTGACCATGACCAAGTTGGAAATCCACTGAGGGTAATTTACTTGGCGGATGAATCCGATGCTCTAGAGCTTGGTAACCTCTTCCCCTATTGCACGGTATCTCTCCTCATCAAAGGCCCTTCGTCGCTACTTGATAGGGTAGGCAGATGGTTTGATACTCAATTTGTGTGTTATGATCTCGGGGGAGATGCCTGGCATGTCGGCGTAGGACCATGCAAAGACGACGACGTTGTCACGTAGAAACTGGGTGAGTTCAACTGCTACCTCTGGGTCTAGCTGAGCGCCGATGCGGACTGTCCGCTCAGGGTGCTCATCTGATATGCTGATAATCCTTAAGGATGTTTCTGGGTTGACAGGCTCTTTTCTAACATACTTCTTCTCATCATCCCTGGGGTCCTCAAAGATATCTGGTGCCGCTGCATGATTTCCTACCGTTAGGATTTCGTGGCGGCGCGCTGATCGTGCCACGATTATGGAATAGCATTCTTGTGCCAGTTGATGACTTCCCTGTACATAGCCTGTTCCATTGGGAGTGGGGAACTTCATGAGGAGCATGTACCCGGCGATGATGCACTTGAGTTTGTTAAGTGCCGGTCGACCAATGATGGCATTATATGAACTAAAGCAGTCCACAATGATGAACTCTGTATGGATTTCCGCTGTACGTGGACTAGCACCGATAACTAGTTGCATGTAATCAGAACCCAATGGCTGTGTGAAGTCATCGGAGAAGCTAAGCAATGGCTCATGATCCTGTAGTAATTTTCTATTTCGTCGAAGTTTGTCATAGCACCTGTTGAAGATGACATTTACAGCAGACCCGCTGTCGACAAGGATCCTTCCCACTGACCATTTATTGAGTACGGCATCAATCAGGAATGGATCGTCGTGGGGCAGATGTACTCCGCGCTCCTCCTCCTCTGAGAAGGTAATGGGCTCCCAACCAGATTTGGGGAGTTTAGCGGACCTCTCATAGCGGATATTGCACACCTCCTTGGGGTGGTTAGCACGCGCATAGCGCTTTTTTTCCCTGTGAGACATGTTGGTAATTGGAGCACCACCGTCGATGGTGTTGATGCGGCCCAAGGGCTCAATGTTTGCGATCACGGGTGGTGGTTGGTGTACCTTGAATTGTTCCATCTTACCGTCTCGGTATAAGGTCTTAATGGCCGTTTTGAGGGCGTTGCAATTGTTAGTGTTGTTGCCGCTGTCCTCGTGATATTTGCACCACTTGCCAGTGTCTCTGCTTGGGTATTTCCTTGGGGGTGGTGGCGGGATCTGGTCTTTGCACTGGTCGTATATTTCCTCGTATGAGGCAGTGAGGATCGTAAACACTGAGTACCGCTGGGATGACTCCGTCTGTTTTTTACGGTTATCCCCATGAAATGAGCGGCTGCCCCTATTGTAATGGTGGTCCTTCTGCCGCTTGCTCTGGTGGTTGCTCTGTTGCCATTCTCTCTTTTTATTAGTTGGCGGTGCAGCAGAGGTTTTGCTAGCGGTTTCCTAATGGCTGGTGGGGGGTTGGGTGGACTTTACAGGTGTTGGTGGTGGTGGGGGGGGGGGGGGGGGGGGTTTCTCCATATGTGATGAATTCTGCCTGTGCATGGATGACAGCCTCGCTCATGACATGGTCGTAAGCGGCGTTTGGATGATTGTAATTGAGGTGATAGAGAAATGGCCCCTTGAGTAGTCCCTGCTTGAAAGCTGCCAGCGCCATTGTCCTATCAAGATCGAGCCACCGGGATGTTGCCACTCGCCACCTGGTGACAAATGCCTTCAACGTTTCCTCCGCCCCCTGCTTGAGGCTAAATAGCTGCGTTGTACTGTGGTGTTTGGCCGCCGATAGGATGAACCGAGAGAGGAAAGCATTTGATAGTGCGTGGAATGAGTCAATGGACCCCGGCGGACACTCAAAAAACGAACTCATTGCCTTACTATCTAGCGTTTCGCTGAACAAGTGGCAGAGGGTGGCGTCATCGAAGCCCTTGTTATTGGTGACTTTTTTGAAGGTGTCCATATGGACAAAGGGGTCAGTCATGCCGCTGTAATGTGACATCTTTGGTGTCTTTGCATGCGCTGGGCGGATGGCATGTAGGATCCTAGCGGTGAATGGTCCTGATCTGGACGCAAAGAGTGGATTTGGTATTGGCGCTGGGGCGCCTGCCTCGTCCCGGATTAGCCTTTGCTCTAATTGTTGCATCCGCTCCAATATTAGGGTGGTTGTGTCTCCCTCGGGTCCTGCCTGGATGTTCCGCTGAACCATCTTTTGCTTAGGGACAGGTATATTACCCTCGGTTCTGGCCTTGATTGTTGAGCGGCTGGTACGTGGCTGTGACTCCACCTCCTACTCCAACATTAGTCGGGGCTCAGGAGGTGGTCCCATTCGTCTTAGCTCTGGTGGGTTCAACGGTACCTGCATCTGTATGATTGGTCCGGGTACCAATCCGCCGGTGTTGGGTTGACTGCACCTGGTGCTCCGTGATTGCTCGCTTTGCGTTGGGTTGGTGTTTGCTTCCAGCGCCTTCTTCAACTCATCAAATCTTGACATCAGCGTGGCCACCTGCTTTTGTGCCTCTGCCTTTTCTCTGCGCTCTTGCTCGTGCTCTCGATTTGCCTTGTGAAGGTCCGCCAGTGCCAGCTCATACATAGCAGCGAGGTCCTGCACCAGAGGTCAATTGCCGCTCGGCTGAGCCTCCGCTGTAGTTTGGGTTGGTGGGACCTGGGAACTGGCCTGGGGTTCCCCGCTGGGATTGACCGGCATGCTGAATAGTGCACGGTTAACGTTAACCACTGGATTGACGTTGATCACTGGGTTGGTGGACTGATCCGCCTGCTCCTCAGCGTTTCCCCCGCTACCGTTAGTCATGGTGGATGTAGTGGGATGGCCTTTTGTTCAAGGATTCCCACAGACGACGCCAATGTTAATGTTTAAAGTTCAGCGGTAGCTAAACCTTTGCTAACGCTGGTCCGATGGGCGGACCGTTATCTGTGATACTCTTTAGAGCTCCCGCTACCTGTCAAGTGAAATACAGAGGGCGTCAAAGGGAGACCGCGCTGGGCGGTCTTCTCTTCTCTGATGCCTAAGTTAGTCAATGTATTTATGTTGACAAAGTAACATTAGGTAAGTATTAAATGCGTAATTAATGAGGAGAGAAGAGAGAACCTTTTATAGGTGAGGAGGGGGCTGATCTTCTCCATGTTTTCGATGTGAGACTGATGTACTTCAGTCCCCAGCTTTTGGAGCTTCTGATGCTGTCTTGGCGTGGAGTGTGGTGGCGAGTCAGCGGTGATCTGGGGGCAAGCCGGGGCTCAAGCAGTAGCCTGCTTGGCTATGTTCCCATAGGTCACTCTTTTGGCGGGAGTCGGTACCGCTGGAGGTAGCATGACCGTGGCTCATTATAGCTAATTATGCTTGCAAATGCCTATGTAAGTACAACAATAAAATCTAATTTCATTTACAGGATTTGTTACAATATAAAATAATCATAATAAAGCAAACAAAGATTAATTACACACTCGAGCGCGCGTGCAAGAAGGCTAGTAACTTTAAAACAAAGTTAGGAGATGGTACATGACGCAAATCACATTATTCACTGGTTTGTTTGTCAATTTATCTTATCAAGGCTATGGCCTATGATGAAAATTACAAACTTCTAAGAGCATTGGGGGAGGTTGATCCCTAATTCCCTGTGGGAATGTGCGGATCAACTGCCAATTAGAATGTTTTGTTGAGGCCGATCCCTATGCCATTGCATGTGAACTAGAACCCACAACAGGGTTTCTGGTTTCGATGCGATTATATATGCTTAAAGCTGAAGCCTATCTAAGCTTTGGCCAGCTTTGAATGGGCATTGGATCTGGTGACTACCTGTTGTCGTCTTTACTTAAAGTGCACGTGCCACCCTTTCCGGAGCTAACCTATGACCTATCACTTTCTCTCTACTCGATCGATCAGCCTTAAGTCGCAAGCATGCAGCTGCTGATCTAAATAATATCTGAATCTCATGCAGTGCACTCACTTTTTAGAGCTTATACGTATCACTTTTTCCCCTGAATCCCAGATCCTATTAGCCTTGCGTTCCAAGCTACCCTCCCTTCTTCTCTTTTCTTTACTGCTCATCTATCTATTTATCAATCTCTCTTTCTTTCCTTTTTAAGATTCCAACGTAGAGAAGAAGTTGGATGAAGTAGTGAACTAGTAAGGCTAAGACCTTTTATATATCAAAGTCTCACAACAGAAGGAAAATATTTGTCTTCTTTTACCATGTATTTGTTTTATTTTATTCTCAAGGTTGTAACTTTATTCAGTATGACTTTGGTCCTTGTTTAGTTTGTGAATTGGTGTGTTCACAAGTGCAAGGGAAAAGAAACACAAAGGGCACGTTAACAATTTCCAAATGGTTCTTGAGATTTCTTAAACAAGAGAGAAAATATTACGTCGAAATTTTGTGATTCGACAAATGACTGGCATAACAATATTTTGGTTAGAAATATATGAGTTTGAACTTTGACTCGGACATCGATCAACAAGTGAAACATAACTATGCATGTGAGTTGGGATTCAATATTTTGAGATGTGTTTTGGTATATGCAGTTTTCCTCGCTTCCATTTTGTAGCAAGTTTGTTTTTGTTGCCAACTCTATAGTTATGCTGTGTCTTGACTCTTGATAGAGATCGATGTCCATGCTTATGCTTCAATTTTGTTAGAAAAGGCCAGCTGGGAAAAGTTGGATTTGCCCCCAACTAAAGTGTTTGGCCCTAGCTAGTCCTACCGCACCAACCTTCACTTTAGGCCTTTCAACTTATATATGTCATCCCACTTTAACTTCCGTGACATCCACAGGCACTATTGGGTTAGTATAATCCTGCAAATTTACCTAGCTACTTGTAAAAGGAAGCATTTCTGTTCATATGAAAAATTCATACCAGGAAAGCAATCAGTCATCTATTTCTGTGTACAACAATATAAATGAAGCATGCATTAGTTGCATGTTAAATGTAACAGATCGAAGCTTAGGAAGATTTTCACTATATTGCTTATGAATTAGGACATGTCACATGTGCAGCATATGGCTCTTCGCTTATGTATGCAGTCAATGTTCACGTGTGGAATTTAGATTGTGTGAATCTGAAGCCATATACATAATACATATACACAATTTATTGACAAAACAATCAGAAAACGTGTATTTGCTTTCATCCAGCAATTATAACCAGACAGATTTATTCGAGGCTCGAATCCAGTCATAGATATTACTCATGCTAGCTAGCTAGGTCTTTCATGCATATGAATCAAACCCTTATCATTCATTCCAATTAAAGATTTGATCCCATTTTTGGATTGTGGCGGGGCTACTCCTCAAATTATGGTTGAACATAAAGATGAATGCAGAAGCGGAATTAGAAAATGAGAATAAAAAAGTAGGGCCTCTTGTGCTACATAGTTGTAAACTTTGACTACATTGTTAGCTTTTAGTGTGGTCCGGAATCAGAAAAAAGTGTGATTCGATCTCCAGGGATTTTAATACCTCTAATACCTTTGCCCACTTTAAGCTGTCCTCCTCCTATCTTGAACACAATGACAGAATAGCCTGATGTGTCGGCAAAGTGTGTCTAATGTACTACTTGGGTTCCGAACAAGATCAAGAAAAACATGTTGCGATCGGGTCTTCATCATTTTATACGTATAAGTTTAGCTTATCATTTATTATGTTATGTTATCGCTTTACCATTCAAAGAAGAAAATTTTTGACCAATCGGTTTTAGTTTTAACTTCCAGTGTATCTGAACGGCTCAAGTGATCCATATGTCATGTTTAAGGGTGCGCATGTATATCATCATTTTAAGTTGCACCAAACATGAAGGGGGCACAAGACATGAAGGGGTGCGTTGAGTGTTTATGATTTGGTATCTTTTCTTACCTCTATACTCGGTTCCTAATTAGTTGAATACTCAAACGAGGTCACACGAGTGTATCAAACTTCTATTGCAGTTAATTTCTAATACATCATTGGATCTTTAAGATTTGACGATTACTAAACCAACCATAGTTTGTGCTCGATCGATCATTGATTTTGGACATTTGACCTCTTGAGGATTCAAGTACGTACTTGTAACTGGTCAAGTGTAGCGCATCAATCATAAATAAGTCGTGTTGTATACCTTCCAAGCTCTCTAAGCTATTAATGGTGACTGACTGACTGATATATATATATATATATATATATATATATATATATCATTCTTTTGGTGCCGTCTTAGAGTTCAATTGTCTGAGTCTCTGAGAATTGTGAGGTGGTTGTTGGGGTTTATAAGCCGGCACCGACTGGATTTCTGTCACCAGACATGATGTATCCAGATTCATTGACAAATATTCTTGCAAATTATTTTTGAAAGCTGTTGCATAAAATGGTCCTACAACTTGGTATATGTTTTTTCTCACTTTAAAATGGAAATATTAAAATGGATAAACAGTTGTCTCTTCGTGACGAGTTACGTTTTGCAGTATATGGGCACATTTGAAATGAAGTTATGGTTGAAATTAATTTATGCATTTTGGGTTTTATATATGTATTGCTTACTGCATTGGCTTCGGTCATCTGTAATTTAATTTGTGTTAATTATAATGATTACAGAGTTTTGAGGGATTTCCATAACGAGTATAGAAATGAAATGAAGTTTTTAGTATGCTAATATAAATAGGATGTATAACTAATGATAAGAGAAAAAAATGTTAAAACGAAAATAGAAGTGACATAAAATTTTGAGATAATAATAAAATGAGAAGTTTCAAGTTGCTAAATCGTCTGGTACAATTTGGTCTACTGACATTAGTTTTTCCTTTATAAGTGAGAGGTGAAGACTAGTTGACTAGTTGTTATATTTCTCAGTTGTTTTTTTTTTTTTTTGAGAATGGAGCCAGTAGGCGAAAATATATTCATCGAAAGCCAGAATAGGCCATTACATACCCTTCCGCTGCCATTAACAGTCAAGAAGATAGTAGTAGTACCCACAACGGTACATAGAAACATAGACCCACTCATTGTATAATCAATACGTAGACATAGCGGGATCCCCCTTTGGTACTACGCCGGAGGCGCTAGAAAGATCTGCCCCTCCCAACCTAACTCTTAACTAATAAATCTAATTGCCTAGAGACCGCAATTGGTGTACAACTAGATCCATTGAGAATTAAGTTGACAAGACCAGACCAAATGCAAAAAAACTAGATGCACAAAGGTGCCTAGACTGTCCCTGAAAGCGGAACAATAATAAAATTTAGACAAAAACTAGATAAAGCATAAATGGGCTTAGGGCAAAACCCCAGCCTAACTTAGAAACCCGGGCCGCCCTAAGAGAAGGAGGACCAAACTCAAGGCCCAGCAAGGAATATGGACCCAAGCCCAGACCACGTCACCACCACGCCTACAGCCGCCTCTACAGCACCAGTACTTTTCCGTCGCCGACAAGCCCCGCCACGAAACCAGAATCACCAGTTCCGCCACGAGCCTCGCCGCCCACGAGAAAAACTAGAAACGCCGAAACTCCACGTAGCCTGTACCGACGTCGAGCTCTGCCTCAAGCCCCACGCAGCCCCACTGCCGTCGAGTTCAACCCCGAGCTCCACGAAGCCCGCACCGCTGGATCAGGAAATCCACCATGAGCGCGCCCAGACACTCGAGCCCCAGACCGGATATGCACAGGAACGACATCAAAACGCCCAGAAACACTGGCCAAGACTCACCGCCAATCATCCTGCCAAAAACCTCAAGCCTACCCCTTTCTCTTCAGACCAAAAGCCCTGGGCAATACAGTACCCGTCCGGCAGCCAGCAACAGGAACAGCGAGGCAAAGCCGACGCTATCCATGGCCGCCGCCGGACAGGAAATTTGGAGGAGTTGGGTCGCTCTTGCGGCACTAGGGCGTAGAGAGAGTTTTTAGGTTTTTTTGTTTTAGAAGAAGCCCGGATCCTTCTCAGTTGTTGATATAACAAAAAATAAATAAATAAAAAGTCGCCTAAATCCTTTTTTTTTTTGGTATAAAGAACAGTCAGGGATTACTCATGTATATATTGGCCAATTTTATTGCACAAGCCGACAGAAAATAACTTCTACCAACCTTGTTCTTTGCATAAGCACCAATTTATATATGCTCACCAAATACAAAGATTTATCTAGTTGGTACACGTAGTTCCACTGGTGGAGGTTGTTACAATTAATCTAATAGGCTAACCACACCTTTTTTTTCTATTTCAAAGCTTCTAATTTTCAAATTGAGAAAGACCTTACTTCGATATGGATCGACTATCTACTATGAGTAATGTATATTCCAATTGTGCCAATATTATATGGATCTAAGTCATCCAATATTGCAAGTTTCGTTTCATTTTATTCAATGTTGGTTTGTTATTGAATGGCCTCATTTTATACGAGGTACCCAGAAAGACCCTTCCTGTTTGACCAAAAAAAGAAGAAGAAGAAGAAAGACCCTACCTGATGCAATCACTACCATCTATCTACCCTAGTTGGTATATACTATAAGCTATGAATTTTGGTCAAGTATAACATTTGATATTACTCAAAAAAAAAAAGTATAACATTTGATCCCAATTCTACCTACCAATTTTGAATGTGAGTTGAGGTACCCTTTTCCATAGTGGAGAACATCTATACTAAAATCAAGTGTGGATTAATTTGATCATGTTTTAAAACTTAAAAGATGAAATCCAATGCAAGAACAAATCAGAGGAGCAGTTCAATTGGGGCATGACTCATGAGTTCTATATCTGTTAAATTAGGATTTTCTAATTTGTCTCATACTTTGTAAGTATATTATTGGCTTTGACATTTCATTGTTACATGTCATCTTGAGTATTGACAGACCCAGGAGGTTGAGAAGTCTCTTTTTCATTAAGTGTATTTAATTCTCAATCATATCACTTTCAGCTGAAAATTTTGAACAATTCTGCTGCCTTTTTTTTTTGTTGTTGTTGTTGTTTTTGGGTATCTCATATCAATTGGTCACTAGCTAGTATAAGAGTGTATTGGAACCCAGAAAACTAAAACCCCTGCTAGGATTAACCTTTTTGCTGTGCAAGTTAAATTTGTTTATAGTTTGACCCTACACTCTCTTCCTAAAATAAAACCCCCAAAAAGATAAAGTTGGTTTCTTGGAAGCCACTCTAGGAGCCTCTGTGTTTATATACACACACACCCCTTTTGGATAATATGCTGTCACATAAAAATCCTTCATGGTCAAGCCATCTCTTTGATTATTACATCCTTCATAAATATTTTCAGATTCATTCAACTAGTTACGCTGAGCCATTCTTTAATTTTATTGCAATATTCTGCTAGTGCACTCTACACATTCTTCATATTATAATTGTTTGATATGATTTCTGATATCTTCCTCTGTTCTCAAAATCATTAGTTCATCTATCAATCTTTTTCAATAAGTCTATCTTCTGCAAGAGGCATCAATAACTACAAGAGTAATGGCAAAGATGGCCAATTATAAGGTGGAGAATAATGACTTGGGTTGTGGTTTTCTATCTGGGATTTTCCAGTGCTCAAGAAAATCTCTGGTCCATTCATTACCCACCAATATTAGCCAAAATCATTTGAAGGCACCAGACAATGATGATTCCAAGAAGCCTAAGGAGTCCAAAGAAGTTTCTTTCGCCATCCCCACCAATTGGGCTAAGCCTTCTCCGAATCAAGAAGTGAAGCACACCAGAAAGCCGAGCTTGGATAGGCCTTCTTCCACAGGTACTCACCAGAAGGTACTTCAAGCAAGAAGAAGCTCAGATGCTGGAAGAAGCTCAACATCTTCCAACGGTTCTAGACAAATCAAGGTGTTTGTGGCGCCGGAGGAGAAAAAGATTCAGAGGGCATCTACTACTAGCTCGGCTGAACTAAGTAGGAAGATCAATGATCACCATCAAGCCAATGATGGCAAAGCTTTAGTCCGAGCCAGTTCAGGTAGTGTCATTCATTCAGGACAGTTGGGGAACTTGAGGCTGCAGCCTGGAATTTCGAGTCTGCTAACAAGTAATAGTACTCCTAATTCCACACCAAAATGTAAAGCTGCTGTGATGGGAAACATTGTGAAGAAGAGTAGTGATAATCTTGGAGTTCTAAGTTCTGCGAATAAATTGGACCCTGAGGCTTTGAAGTCGATGGGAAATGAAGCATACAAGGAGAACAGATTCGAAGAGGCCTTGGCTTTATATGATCGAGCAATTGCTATGGATTCAAATAAGGCAGCTTATCACAGCAACAAAAGTGCTGCTTTGATTGGTTTAGGCTGCCTTATCGAGGCAGTTTTTGAATGCAAAGAAGCCATCCAGATTGAGCCTTCATATCACAAAGCTCATTATCGGCTGGCGACGGCATATCTCAGGTAATAAGAAGCTTATTTTGCTTCAAATTTTGTTCTGCAAGTCTTGAACTTGTACGTAATTGTGTTTGTGCTTACTCTGCAGACTAGGAGAAACAGAGAAAGCATTGGATCATTACAAACTTTCGGGTCCATATGCGTATTCGAAAGACATAGATCAATGCCAGTCTCTTCAGAAATGCCTCAGCAGATGCATCGAAGCTCAGAAATTACAGGAGTGGAATGTTTTGTTAAATGAGACCCAATTGGCAATGTCTTCAGGTGCCAATTCAGCTCCACAGGTTAGATTTTGTTTGGTCAACCCCTAGTTCTGCCAAAGGTAGTTAACTAATTTGATCTGTTACTTAAAGTAATCTGATGGTGTTTACTTTTGTCTACTAATTAATATATAGGTCTTTGCTCTACAAGCTGAGGCCTTGTTGAATCTTCACAGACATGAAGAGGCATATTCTACCTACCAGAACAGACCAAATTTCAGCATTATTTTGTGCACTAAATTCTTTGGCATGGCAATCAGTGCTTATCTGTTAATGATTGGTGCACAAGTTTACTTGGCTGCTGGCAGGTTAGTCATTATTAGTTAAATCTGCAGTCACATTTAAATAGACTTTGCAACCACCATTTGGTCACTGATGACTCGGCTTTAGTACTTTTTGGCCGACTGTTTCTCTTATTGCACTCAAATATACAGAAATTCTCAATTTCATCTTTAAAGTAACAAAAATTTGGGTGATTGAATTTGACTAGCTCAAGACCGGTTTCTACAGATATATTAATAGGCACTCCTTGTAAATATAAAAAAAAAATCTATTAATTTGGTCTGAAAATTGATACACTATGGTTGCAAATAGCAGTTTTGTCTTGTGTGAATATGTTAACCGAGTTATGGAATTACAGATTTGAAGATGCAATGGCAGCCGCTCAACAGGCAGCACGACTCAATCCGGGTCACAAGGAAATTGGCACGGTGGTGAAGAGGGCTAGAACTGTTGCATCAGCCCGATCGAGTGGTAACCTTCTCTTCAAGGCATCAAAATTCACAGAAGCTAGTGTAGTGTATAGCCAAGGATTAGAGCAGGATCCATACAACTCGGTTTTGCTATGCAATCGAGCAGCTTGTCGTTCTAAGCTAGGCCAATATGAAAAGGCTGTTGAAGATTGCACTGCAGCTCTTAATCTGCAGCCTTGTTATAGCAAGGCTAGGCTGCGACGGGCTGATTGCAATGCCAAGGTGAATTTTAATCTCCTCTCCAAAATTTGTGTACAACATTTCTCTCACATTCAACCTGTCACATGCCAGTGTGACAGATTCAATCATATACAACAGTTCTATGCAAGATTTTCTTGTGTCCCTAAGCTAAGTAGACCTCTTCTGCTAAAATCCCATCACTAACTTCATGCTCGTTTTTGCTTTGTGGCATCAGTTAGAGAGGTGGGGAGCTTCAATTAAAGATTATGAGGTGCTGATAAGAGAAACTCCAGGAGATGAAGAAGTTGGGAAGGCTTTGTTTGAAGCCCAAATCCAGCTAAAAAGACAACATGGTGAAGATATTGGGGACATGAAATTTGGATCAAATTTTATTTCCATTGCCAACAATGAGCGTTTCAGACACTATGTGACCTCTCCAGGTAAATCATTATTCTTCCTCGTGCTCTACCTAACTGATTTGGACTCAACAAAGACTAAATGTTTTGAGTCAATAACAGGGATGTCAGTGGTGCTCTTCTGTAGCAAAACTAGACAGAAGCAAGTGTCGCAATCCCTGGAACAAGTCTGCAAAAGATTCCCTTCTGTTAACTTCCTCAAGGTTTGTAATTTATAAGAACTACAAAACACATTTCGGTGCGAAAATTATTTGAGCTGATTCTGAGAAATTTTCTCCTATTAAATAGTCTTGCATAGTTGCATGTTATGTTATAAAATCATTCCTCAGTCGAACTCTAGCTCGAATACGTGGACCAATTTGATAATCTTACAAGATGACATGTATGCCAGATATGTGAAGAATTGAGGTTTAGAAAACTCCTAGTAGGTACTAGGATTAAACATCTTGGTCTTACTTTCTAATGTGTTGTGTTCATAAATTCAGGTGGCGGTAGAAGACCACCCTTACTTGGCAAAACTGGAGGACGTGAGCACCATCCCAGCCTTCAAGATATACAAAAATGGATCAAGGGTCAAAGAAATTCCAGGCAACCACCATGAATTATTAGAAAGCTCAGTCAAATTATACAGCGGTTCAGGATTGTAAATCAAACAGAAACAACAAAAAACAAAAAATGATTCATGGTGATAGAAATATCACACATTCACAACCTTCAAAGGAAAAAAGCCCACAATCATTAATTGGGCTAATAAAGCAAGAAAACGGGTGGCAAGCAAATCAACCCGAATCATGGAAAAAGAAAATTCAAATTGGAGTTTGTTTTATACTGTTTCATAATTTTTTTTTTGTTTAGGACTTAGAAGTGAGTATAGTTGACTCATTATGATTGGTGTTCTACTCCTAGGAATCGAGTTTTCAATGGATTATCTTGGTTTTGTTGTGCCTGAGCCCGTGGATGTTGGACCATTTATTGGGCCTGCCCTTCTTCTTTTTTTTAATATTTTTTTTAAAGGGGTTGGTGCGGCTGCTCTTAATCCTTGATTAATGAAATTGCATAATACAAGAGGGGGACATAGAGCCTGAACCCCAGATTACAATAAGCATAAAGAGAACATCCTGAAATAATACAAAGACTCTCTATAAAATCTATGTATTCTAATAAGCACCAAATAACAAAGAGTGCACGAATGACTACTCCATTTGTTTTGATATAGCGGTGACATACCAGAAATATAAATCTCTCACGAATAAACATCATTACAAATAGCACAGCTTTCCCACTATGTTGCCACACGGTAATAAATCCAGCGATACTCAATTTCATCCTGCCATTAGGAGGTTGCGTCCATTTGATCAAGTAAATGGCTCGCCGCCTCGCTAGGCCAGACAAGGCACACTGGGTGCGCATTCTGGGACAAAGCCCAAGTCGCCCTACTATAGATTGATAGGGACTTATTGCTGGCATGAAGCCACATTTTATGAAAAATAAAAAGTAATAAATCATAATAGAAAAACAAAGATAACATGGGCCCAGAACCAAAGCCCAGGCCCAACCACTACCAAGCCTAAGTCTGAGTGAAAAATTGCACTAGCAGCGCCCCTTCCGTCTCGCATGCACCTCTCTTGCCAGTCTATCAGCCGTGGCATCTCCATCTCCCTTGCCGGCCCACAACCGGCAGCGTCCCAACTCCGATCGGAGGTAGAGCAGACTAATAGGCGGCCCACCTACACCAGACTCTCCCCTCATCACCCTCCAACCCAGATTGGAGCCTGCAAAGATAAGATCGGAGTGAACCAGATCAGATCTTGCACAAAAACTCCATAACCCAGCCAACCAACACTGACCCCGGTCGACCCCATCTGGGTTTCGCGCCGCCGAGGTCGAGTCCCACCCTCGATCACCAAGCGGAGACGCCAGCCCTGTCCGCTTGTCAACACACCGCCACCGCCCAAATTCACCTGCACTCAATCTGGACCTTGACACCATCACCACGCAACCTTCACCCCGATTGGGCTTACACCGGGAAAACCCACTATCGGACTCTAGGTCCTCTCTGGCCCGTTCGCCGCCGCCGCCGTGAGGGCGTGCCGCCAGACAGGGCATGAACTTTCAGTAGAAAACGACCAGAGTTTTTCTTCTAGACAAATATCTTAAATAAACTAAAACAAAGATATATAACTATACAAATAAAGGGAGCCTGCTCTCTTTTATTTTGTTGATGATGCGTAACTACTAATTTCACCCAAACACCATTTTCCTCCTAATTTCCTTGCACAGCTATTATCAACCTTATCTTTCTTACCTTAATCATAAAAAGTTCATTCATATAAAATAGAGGACATAAGGCAAATGTAATGATAGCTATTTTTGTGAACATAAAAATACGCACACAAAAATACCACAGTTCAATTCTACAAAATTAAAAGGGTAAATTCCTTCTATGATATCTGAGATATTGCCAATTGGACAATTTGGTACCTAGACTTCAAAAAAGGACAATTTGATACCTGAACTTAGGCTCTGTTTGACATTGTGGTACTTTTGTTAAATTTTAAGTTAAATATAAGAATAAAATTGAAATTTAGAATCTATGTATAAAAATAAAATTAAAAAATGACTTTTGTTGGATGATGACCATCAGCCCTGGGTCTTCATCATTTTATGGGTCCTTTGTGAGCAAATAAACATGAATAATTGCTTTTGGGTTACATTGAAGATGACATAATTGAATTCTATATTTAAAAAATTTAGTCATCATGATTTGAGCACCTACGAGACTACTTTCAGTGGATTAGACATAACTCGGTGGAATAGTCTCGTGAGTGTTCAAATCACGACGACTATATTTCTTAACCTAAAATTCGATTATTTCATCTTCAACATAACTCAAAAGCATTAATTCATACCCATATAATGATGAAGAACAACCATCAACCCACAAAACTCATCTTTGTTTTACTTTGTTATTATACATATATTTTAAATGTCAATTTTACTCTTAAATTTAACTGAAAAATTAACAGAAGTATCAAATTGTCAAACGGAGCCTAAGTTCAGGTATCAAATTATCCTTCTTTGAAGACTAGATACCAATATGTCTAAATAACCATACCTCAAGTACCATAAAAGGAATTTGCCCAAATTAAAATAATGTTGATGATAGTATGAGAACCAAGGAATTTTTTTTTTTTTTTTTTTAAGACAAGGTAATTCATTGATAAGGATCAATTGTACAAAGGTTTAAGGATGAGAAGTCATCTAACTACAGCTCATGACATGCACAAGTTAAAAAGAAGGGCTAAATACTGTTTAGTTTTGTATGGTTTGGGTCCAAAATCAATTCAGTCATTGGACTTTCAATTTCATCAAAAACACCCTCACACTATCATTTCTCATCCAATAGATCTTTCAGTCATGATTCCGTCAAATGGAACCGTTAAGTAGCTGATGTGGCATGCCAACTTGGCACTGATGGGGCCCACATGGCAGACAAAATTTCAAAATTCTAAAATAAAATTCAGAAAATTGAAATAACAAATTTCACTCTCTCTCTCTCTCTCTCTCTCCTCCTCGCTTGTTCTTCTCAGCAGGCTCCTTCTTGGACCTCTCAATCACACGCTTGTCAATACCTCTAAGCTTGTAGATCAAATGACTAGTGGTGGTCGACTTCCAAGAGTCGACATGGCCAATGACCACAATGTTGATATGAACCTTTTCCTTGCCCATTACGAAATATCAACTTGAACCTGTATGAACAACAAAAATCAAGAACAGGTAAGTCACCCAATTTCAAATTCCCAAAACCAATACACACACAACTTTCAGTAATCACAAACTAATAACTAAAAGGATGTTCTTCAATACACCGTAAAACAATCATGGCGGGCAAACAAGTAACGAAACAGCCAAGGATCTTTTCTTTGCTCATAAAAAAAAGTAACAAAAATCAGCAATTAGCAGAAATACTAGACTGGATTCAGTAAACTCATCAAATTAAAATTTATTTGACTCGGAACAGAAACGATCCACGAACATATAACTGAAATAAACTTCAATTCTACTAAAAAGAGAGCATTTTGATAAATCTATCACAATAAAACATACAGAGACTCTAATCAGTCCCATCATCATCATCATACAAATAACCGTAACAGACTAAGCTAACAAAAACATCAAAATCATCAACCAAGGTTTACAATTGAGCTAAATACAAAATCGAAAACAGAGTCCTCTCTAACACCAAAAAAAGAAAAAAGAAACAGAGACCGATGCATAAGATGCTAATTCATGTGCAACACGGTTGCAATTTCGTCGCACATCAAAGCAAGAAATGAAAGAAACTTGTTGTAGCAAAGCTTTGATTCATTCAATTAGGTGCCCATTAGCAAACACATTCTCTTCATTTTCAAGGATTGCATGCACAATGCTTTGTGCATCAGATTCCAATTCAACATCGATCTGTGAATCCCGCCGCTAATGTAAGTTGTAACCCATAAGAAATCGCCATGATTTTAGCTTGTCTTGGAGGGGATATACTAGAAAGAGGAATGAAGGCTTTAGGGTTCATGAACGAGCCCAGAACTGGTTTGTGTTCTCCTTTGATGTAACGTCCCGAACCTAAATTCACCTGTTTACTAGTCATTTGGACGGTAAACGACAATTACTTTCACTTTTTATTCTGTTTCGATACTTTTAGTGGCCCTAAAAGTTGACTTTTTGTTCGGGTCAAAATTTGAGAAAATGTTCTTCATGGAAGTTGTAGAAGACGTTAAACCGAGCGCGTGCATATGTGGTACGTAAAAATCGGAGCTCGTATGCGAAAGTTATAAGCGAAAATGTAGAAATTACTGTTCATGGTAAGTTATATATATATATGGAAATTTACTGTTGGTAGATTTCTATTTTCAGAAACCTACCCAACCGGGTAAGTTCTCTCTTTCTCTCTCCCCGACTCTTTCTCCCCTCTCGGCCGATTTCTTCCCCCTCCCGTTTCTTCCTCCTCCGGCCGACCCAGGACACGATCCGGCCACCCCCAAGCTCGGTTTCTTCCCCTTGTCACGTCTGTGGAGGTATTTCACAACGATTTGGCCGGAAAAGCTCGGATCGAAACCAAATTCTCCCCGGCTGCAGTTTGAAGTTTTTGCCGATTTCCGGCGATTCCGGTCACCTCCGGTCCCCATCTCGCCGTCGAAGGTTCGGTTTTCATCACTGTTCATTTCCCCTATGGCCTTGTATCACGATTTGTTGTGTAGATGCCGAATCGACGAATTGAAATTCTAGGGTTCTTGAGGATTTCTGGGTTTTTGTTCATTGATCGATTTCGGCCGTTTTTAATTGTTATTTGGGAATGTTGTAGTTGAGAAGTTGAATCAGTGTGTTGAGAAGGTGCTACTGTCAAATTTTGGTGGCCATCGGAGATGGTGGCGGCGGCGCCGCCACTGTGGGCGGCGGTAGCGGCGGCTAGGGTAGTTTATAAATTTCAATTTTTAGCTAGTTAAATTCTATAATTATCATAGAGCTTATATGTGAAGTTTGGTGAATTTTGGAGGAGTTTGGAATTGTTTGTGAATTTTCGAAGTTTGGAGTTTTGTGGTGGAATTATGGGAAATCCGGCCGTCGGATTTCCCTCGTTTTCTTTTTGGAATATGTAAATTGAGGAATTAGAATTGTGGAAGAGATTTGGGTTGAATTTGAGAAGTATTGGAGATAGGGATTTTCGGATTTCATTTAAGTTCGTAATTATTATATCGGATTACCGTTTATGGAAATATAATTGTGTACAGGGCAATGTCGCGAGCTACGGTTAGATGAAGGAACTCGTCTGCGTGGTTGCCCAATAGTACTGTGAGTGGACGTTTGTTTTAAATAAGTGATGCATGCATTTATTTATTAAAGCTTGTTCTATTTTATTAACGTATTTTCCGAGCATATAAAGATAATTGCGAATTATCTCATGGATTTACTTTTAAATAATGATTCTCATGAATTATTTATGTTTTGTTACCGGTTGTGAGTTTTGGTTATGAAGATGTTATGCTCGGATTCGAAATTATAAATGATGTTGATTTTCGACGAATTGATTTTCGATGTGATTTTCGAGATTTATATTGTTTATATTATCTTTATAATCGTCGATTTGAGATTTCTGAAAGATTTTCGAAATGGGATTTCGATGGAATAAATTCTTGTTTATTTATTCGATTTTTGGCATTGGGAATGCCTCATTGACAATCTACTTATTTCTTTAGCGTGTGGGACACGCTGTTAATTTATACGACTCTTTGAGTATTTCCGAGTACGGTTGGGAATCGTACCCGTGTTTTCTTTATACGTGGGACATGGGGAAGCTTTATTGAGTTATCGGTTTTTTAACCACCATACCCAGGGTCGTTATATATACATATTATATTACTGGCTAGCCTATTAGTACTCCTCCCTACTTACTATGTGTTCGTAGGCGAGTAGAGGAGAGCATGGGATGCTCTAGAGTGTGGGACACTCCGACCCGAGCCAATAAGGCTCCCTTCTTTTGTATGGTGAAACTTCTTCCCCATATTTTATCGTTGCTTGACTAGCGGGGCTAGTCCGATTTTCACTGTAGCCAGCGGGGCTGGTCGTATTTTCTTGAGAAATGAGACTTCGGTTTTACGATATAGTTTTCGAATGTGGTGACTAGCGAGGCTAGTCAATTTATCGTTTTGGAATTCTTGGATTTAAAGCTAAATGTATTTTTTTTCTAATTGTTGCATGCATCGATTATTAAAGAGAATAAATGTGGGAAAGTATGAAATCCTTTTTCCTTTAAATTGTTTATTTTTGTCCACTCACGCTAACGTTTTTCGTCTACTTTCCCCTGGGCCTTTCGGTTTCTAATGCCCAGTTTGCAGGCAAATTAGTGGAGGTCGGGCGTACATGACATTTGAGGCATAGTTGTCACTACTTCCGCAGTGTAGGATCGCTTGATCCTTTACTCTTCTTTTATATCCCTGTGTATAGTAGTATTGCTCTGCATAACCTTGGGATTAGTATTTTTGAGTTTGTGTTTTGTGAAAGTGGAGTTGTTGGTAATTGGGAGCAGGGTGGCTCCAGGAGTATAAGGTTGATTTGCTTGAAGTGTTTAGTGTGTTTTACAGGTTTTTGGGTAGTCCATTTTAGAGGTGACTCTGCCAAATTTTTGGTAGAGTTATCCCTAACGTGGGCCCCACAGGGCCACCTCGGATTTCAGGGTGAAATTCGGGGCGGGTCCTGTCAATTTGGTATCAGAGCATTAGGTTGTTAGGTTCTGTAGACTCGTTTCTATTCTGTTACCTTATATACTTGGTGTTGCCCAGTACCTCTCGAGTGATGGCCCGACTGCAGCGGTTCCCCATCGTGTGCTCTTCGGTGCTGTGGTATTCATCAAGTGTGTAAGGTACAAAGCTAGTTGGTTCTCTTCTGGTGCTATGCCTCTTGTACGCCGACCTCCTAGGACTTTGTTTGCGTATTCGATTGGTTAACTATCATGCGCCTATCCCTGGTGATGGTAGAGTAAAACTACTCTACAGTTTCGAGTTGTGCTACGAAATGTGATTCGAGGAAAATGTTGTGGTTGTCTTTTCTTTGATGCCAACAAGTTTGTTGGGGTAGGGATTAAGGTGCGGAAACCAGAGTTCGAGTTGTGTTTGAGTGTCTGAGACGAGCGACAATAGCTTTGGGCTGTCTCTAGATGATATGATTACTTCGGAAATCAGGATTGTGGGTGGAAATGGACTTGGTAATAATGGTGGTTTTGACTTTGAACCAAGTTTCGGGAAAGGTGTTTTGTGATGTGATTGGTTGTTAAGTAACATTTGAAATATTATTGGAAGTTTTTGGTGGTTCTTTGGGAACCTCAGTGTTGGAACCCATTTACAGAGAAAATTGAATAATTATTCTGGGTTGTTATGGCTAGAGTCTTTGTTTTCAAGTGACTTTGGTCACTGATGATGGCAAGTGAGAAGTGATGATAGTAATTGAGAGATATAAGTAGGACGAGATTTTTAGAAATTGTCGATTTGGGTCGTTGACCTAACCAAGGTGTATGAGCATAGTTTTGCTCGAAATAAAAGAGATTGATTTTTGATACCATGACTTATAGTTTTGTCTACCTGAGTCTTGGATGGTAGCGAGTAGGGAGATTAACAAGAATGGGCTTTTACAGTTGATATGTGCTTGAAGTGCAAGAATCGGAAGAATGCTTAAGGTTTTATAATAGAGTTACGACTTTGGTCGGTAAATAATTGGGAGAGTTGGAATCAACTCTTCGTATGTGGTATTATTCAAATGGATTCCTTTGCTTATCCATTTTTGAGTGAAACGGTTGTGGGGAATAGTGATAGTGACATAGTTCGGTGTTCTTAGAAGTTCAAACGAAATTACTTTGTGATACGGAATCTGATTTGAGTTTTAAATCGCGGAGCCTTGAAGGTTGAATTGTGATAGACTCTTAGTGGAAGTTTGCCGGACGAATGGGTTGTGATATTATATTAGTGGATGGTGGAATAACTTTAAGGAAATAAGTTCTCTGTTGGCTCTGGAAATATTTTAAGTTAAGGCTTGACCAAGACTCTTGTTATCTTGGGTGGAAGGTATTGTAGTCTGTTTTAAGTGACGTACTTCAGTGATGATTATTTGAGGAAATTGGATCATTATTGTGGTGGGACCACGTTCGGATCCGGATATCGATTGGTGTGGCCCAAGCTGTTGGACGGGTGTCCTTTGTCTTATATTAAGGATTGTTCGGGAAAGAGCTTGTGAATTGTGTTAGCTACCTTGAGGAATTAGTTATTGCTTGAATTAAATATATTTAATGGATTCCTTTGGAGGGATTAAGCGAGTTTTGCCATCTTGGTGACCCTTAATTGAAAATGTATAGGAAGTTGGTACGAGTGAAATCCGGTCACCACTTGTCTAAAGGTAAGATGACTTGAAGAGGAAGTAGGAGTTGAGTTGGAATGAATTGATTGGGCTTATGCTCTATCATGGGTTCAATATATATTTAAGTACTAATTGTTGAGCTACTATGATTGAGTTATGTTATTGGAATAATTCTTGGTGAGAAGATTTGGAAAGTTTTTGGTACAATTTTGGTTAGCACAAGAAAGTCATTGAGATCCTTGTTGTAACTAAAATCTTAGAAGTCAAGTGTCGATTGAGGAGTGGATTTGTGGTTATCTTATCCTCTTTTCGGTAAGGATAATTGTTGTTTAACAGTTTTGGCCTTAAGTTAAATAAAAGGAGTTGGCTATATTCTAGTACTTGCAAGTTCACCGTTGTTTGACATAACTGATTTCTATTGATTCTTATAACATCAGACAATGAACTACTTTGATATCTTGTTTTCCTATCTTGGGAAGTGGACTCCGTTTCTATGGTACGCAAAGTGTTATTTGTTTAATTAAGTGACTTTGAGCTTTTCTATTTGGGCTCTTATTCGACTCTCTCCTGGTT
This sequence comes from Rosa chinensis, assembly GCF_002994745.2. Classification (NCBI taxonomy): domain Eukaryota; kingdom Viridiplantae; phylum Streptophyta; class Magnoliopsida; order Rosales; family Rosaceae; genus Rosa; species Rosa chinensis. Next base: position 64,910,986 of record NC_037094.1, read on the forward strand.
GTTTTGAGCAAAAGAGTTTTTGCAAATTGTTGCTTAGGAGTGGATAAGACTTTTTGGTAATGCTTGAGGGCATATCTATACTTTAAAACTGTTGAGTAAATAAAGGATGCTATTTTATTTAAGTTTGATCAGAATTTCAGTCAAGTATCTTATATTACGGATTGTGGTGTTTTCGGTGGTGAGAATTACATTGGCATATGAAGTAGAATTATCAATTGTAGCATTAGAGGACAGTGAGAACGACATGAATTTAACCAGATTTCTGACTTATGATTATTAAAGAAGTGTAGCCATAGTTAAGAACAATTTTAGTGATGCATCTCCTCCTAGATTTGAGTTTTGGGGCTGGAGTAGAGTGAGTAGTAACGGTTTTGCTTTGCACCGAGTTTCGAACGACTGGGTACTCGTTGCGTACCGTAAGTATTATCATGTGAGGAATTTTAGCAGTTCTGATTGGGGACGTTGGTAATTAGTAGATTCCTTGAAACACATTTGAGTCAGAAAAGTTTTCCACCACATTATTTTTATAAGAAATTTTCAAGAGACAATGTTAGTTAACCAGTTTGAGATACTATAAGTGTGGCCAGCAGGGCAACTATCAATTGAGTTTTCGTAGTCGACTTGGAACATAATTTCAAGGCTGGACCAATGGTTTTTAGTTAGGTATCAGTGTAACGTAGCGGAAGTGTAGTGGCCCCATAACTACATGATTAAGAACTTATAGGTTGTTCGAAGCTACCTTTGTTATATTTGACAATTGTGGGATCTTTATGTGAATGATATTTGATCAATAATCTGTGCACAACAGGCAAAAGAGGAAGTGTTGTTTTGGGGTAGCTAAGTTAATTGTTTTGGACTTGTTGGTTAACAGTGACTATTTTGTGGCATATTAGTAGCGGTTGGGTTACCCCCATGAACGCACGTACGAAGGGAAAGGTATTAAGTATGGAATTGATATACTATCACAATATTATTGGAGAACGGGGTGGATCTTCACTGTGTGACGTATTTGAAGAGGTTACGAATGCTACTATTTCGACCGAATGGCTTGTGACGCCAATACCTCGTGCTATCTGAATTATAATCACGTTTTGATTTGCTTGTGTAGTTGGGATTATAGGAAAAATCTTTGGGGTTGTCAAAGTAGTTGACTTGTGATTGTAAGAGAAAAATTTGACCAAGGATAAGTCGACAAGCTTCAAGGTTTTGGAAACATTGGATGAGATATTGTTTTGGTTAGTCTTTTGGGGACTATGAAAAGAAGTTCATTCTGGTTGTGGGTTATATCGTTATTTCCACATCTTGGTTTTCTTGACGCGCGAGACGATTATTCCTTATGCGGTATTAAAGATTACAGTCCTGGTCATATTTCTGCTTGAAGACTGTTCCTTTTGAAATGTCGATTCCCTTATTGTATTTGGCCACCTCTTGGACTAGATCTAAAGTTAGTTTCTACATGAGTTGAGCAGACTTGCATATCGATCGTGCGATATCATCCCCACTTTGTTATGATCCGAGTACTACCTTCGTTGAGGATGTTGCATTGCAGATTAGTACATGTGTGCTACCTCTACTTTAACAGTATGAAATTTCGAGGACGAAATTATTATAAGGAGGGGAGATTGTAACGTCCCGAACCTAAATTCACCTGTTTACTAGTCATTTGGACGGTAAACGACAATTACTTTCACTTTTTATTCTGTTTCGATACTTTTAGTGGCCCTAAAAGTTGACTTTTTGTTCGGGTCAAAATTTGAGAAAATGTTCTTCATGGAAGTTGTAGAAGACGTTAAACCGAGCGCGTGCATATGTGGTACGTAAAAATCGGAGCTCGTATGCGAAAGTTATAAGCGAAAATGTAGAAATTACTGTTCATGGTAAGTTATATATATATATGGAAATTTACTGTTGGTAGATTTCTATTTTCAGAAACCTACCCAACCGGGTAAGTTCTCTCTTTCTCTCTCCCCGACTCTTTCTCCCCTCTCGGCCGATTTCTTCCCCCTCCCGTTTCTTCCTCCTCCGGCCGACCCAGGACACGATCCGGCCACCCCCAAGCTCGGTTTCTTCCCCTTGTCACGTCTGTGGAGGTATTTCACAACGATTTGGCCGGAAAAGCTCGGATCGAAACCAAATTCTCCCCGGCTGCAGTTTGAAGTTTTTGCCGATTTCCGGCGATTCCGGTCACCTCCGGTCCCCATCTCGCCGTCGAAGGTTCGGTTTTCATCACTGTTCATTTCCCCTATGGCCTTGTATCACGATTTGTTGTGTAGATGCCGAATCGACGAATTGAAATTCTAGGGTTCTTGAGGATTTCTGGGTTTTTGTTCATTGATCGATTTCGGCCGTTTTTAATTGTTATTTGGGAATGTTGTAGTTGAGAAGTTGAATCAGTGTGTTGAGAAGGTGCTACTGTCAAATTTTGGTGGCCATCGGAGATGGTGGCGGCGGCGCCGCCACTGTGGGCGGCGGTAGCGGCGGCTAGGGTAGTTTATAAATTTCAATTTTTAGCTAGTTAAATTCTATAATTATCATAGAGCTTATATGTGAAGTTTGGTGAATTTTGGAGGAGTTTGGAATTGTTTGTGAATTTTCGAAGTTTGGAGTTTTGTGGTGGAATTATGGGAAATCCGGCCGTCGGATTTCCCTCGTTTTCTTTTTGGAATATGTAAATTGAGGAATTAGAATTGTGGAAGAGATTTGGGTTGAATTTGAGAAGTATTGGAGATAGGGATTTTCGGATTTCATTTAAGTTCGTAATTATTATATCGGATTACCGTTTATGGAAATATAATTGTGTACAGGGCAATGTCGCGAGCTACGGTTAGATGAAGGAACTCGTCTGCGTGGTTGCCCAATAGTACTGTGAGTGGACGTTTGTTTTAAATAAGTGATGCATGCATTTATTTATTAAAGCTTGTTCTATTTTATTAACGTATTTTCCGAGCATATAAAGATAATTGCGAATTATCTCATGGATTTACTTTTAAATAATGATTCTCATGAATTATTTATGTTTTGTTACCGGTTGTGAGTTTTGGTTATGAAGATGTTATGCTCGGATTCGAAATTATAAATGATGTTGATTTTCGACGAATTGATTTTCGATGTGATTTTCGAGATTTATATTGTTTATATTATCTTTATAATCGTCGATTTGAGATTTCTGAAAGATTTTCGAAATGGGATTTCGATGGAATAAATTCTTGTTTATTTATTCGATTTTTGGCATTGGGAATGCCTCATTGACAATCTACTTATTTCTTTAGCGTGTGGGACACGCTGTTAATTTATACGACTCTTTGAGTATTTCCGAGTACGGTTGGGAATCGTACCCGTGTTTTCTTTATACGTGGGACATGGGGAAGCTTTATTGAGTTATCGGTTTTTTAACCACCATACCCAGGGTCGTTATATATACATATTATATTACTGGCTAGCCTATTAGTACTCCTCCCTACTTACTATGTGTTCGTAGGCGAGTAGAGGAGAGCATGGGATGCTCTAGAGTGTGGGACACTCCGACCCGAGCCAATAAGGCTCCCTTCTTTTGTATGGTGAAACTTCTTCCCCATATTTTATCGTTGCTTGACTAGCGGGGCTAGTCCGATTTTCACTGTAGCCAGCGGGGCTGGTCGTATTTTCTTGAGAAATGAGACTTCGGTTTTACGATATAGTTTTCGAATGTGGTGACTAGCGAGGCTAGTCAATTTATCGTTTTGGAATTCTTGGATTTAAAGCTAAATGTATTTTTTTCTAATTGTTGCATGCATCGATTATTAAAGAGAATAAATGTGGGAAAGTATGAAATCCTTTTTCCTTTAAATTGTTTATTTTTGTCCACTCACGCTAACGTTTTTCGTCTACTTTCCCCTGGGCCTTTCGGTTTCTAATGCCCAGTTTGCAGGCAAATTAGTGGAGGTCGGGCGTACATGACATTTGAGGCATAGTTGTCACTACTTCCGCAGTGTAGGATCGCTTGATCCTTTACTCTTCTTTTATATCCCTGTGTATAGTAGTATTGCTCTGCATAACCTTGGGATTAGTATTTTTGAGTTTGTGTTTTGTGAAAGTGGAGTTGTTGGTAATTGGGAGCAGGGTGGCTCCAGGAGTATAAGGTTGATTTGCTTGAAGTGTTTAGTGTGTTTTACAGGTTTTTGGGTAGTCCATTTTAGAGGTGACTCTGCCAAATTTTTGGTAGAGTTATCCCTAACGTGGGCCCCACAGGGCCACCTCGGATTTCAGGGTGAAATTCGGGGCGGGTCCTGTCATTTGATCTCAAAAGAGACAGCAACAATATCCAGTATGGGGGACCTTGGGTCTACAATCGCACTCCTGTGATTCTGCATGAGTATGATGGCCTGGCGGCTCTCCACACTACGAAAATGGATTCACTCTTCTTTTGGGTAAAGATCAGCAATATGCCACCGCGCCCCGCTTGAGGTTTCAGAAAACTATTGCAAATATTGCTTCAATTGCTGGCAAGTTCATGGAGATTGACAAGAAACTTTTCAACACTAGTTGTAAGGTCAAAGTCCATTGTTGGCAACTTTTCAACAATTCAAAGCCATTTTTTCTTTAAAAAAAGAAGAAGAAGCTAGCGTTAGGAATAGAGGAAGACATTTTGTATTTCTTCGAACACTTGGTGGGGAAATGCCGTGTTTGCCATTAGATCTACCATGAGAATAGAATATGTCAACTTGCTGAGGGACAATCGAGGGAGAAAGTAGCAGTACAGGCTGTGGAGAAGAGATTGGAACTAACAAGCCCCGTTTCTAGGTTTGCTGATGGATATGGATTCACGAATGGTGCATTCATGTTTCAAGGAATACAGACTCCCATTCTGCCCCCATTAGCCTGAAATCTATTTGGGACAAGAGATACAAATAAGATGCGAAAATCGCTGGTAATTCAGAGTACTGATATGAGATCAACTACTAGTGAGGATGAGGATGATACATTGCTTTGGTTCCTATTTGTATTTAACATATATATTAGAGGCATTGCCACCGCAGAAGTACACCTCGTCGGCTGGCCAAAGATCTTTGCCGGAGCTGCCGTGGAGAGCAAGGCCCAGCTGCCATGCCAACCGGAGCCACCTATGTACAGTGGCCGGCACGACATGAACAAATAGCTACTCCCTCACAAGGGGAAAACTCACAACTGTCCCACAATGGATATATATATAACTGAACTCTCACTTGTTACAACAAAAGACATCATATATATATATATATATAGATGACTAAATACTGTTTACTATTTTGTGGTTCGAGTCCAAAATCAATTCAGTCCCTGTACTTTCAATTTCATCAAAAACACATTCACACTATCATTTCTGATCTAATAGATCACTCCGTCATGATTCCGTCAAATTGAGCAATTAAGTAGCTGATGTGGCACACCAACATAGCACCGGTCGGGCCCACATGGCAAGCAAAATTCCAAGATTCTAAAATAAAATTTATGAAAAATAACAAATTTGATTCTCTCTCTCCTTGGTTTCTCTCTCATCTTCCTCTTCAATATTTTCTTACTTCTCTATCTTCTGTGTCTCCTTCGTAGCAGAAGAATTATCTTCTGAAATCAAATCTTAGTTGTCTAATATACACAAAATAAGAACAATAATTAATTAGATCATAGTTTTTCTCTTATCTTCTCCCTTTTTGATTCTACCTCTAGATGTCCAACATTGAAATGCATTGGAACTGTGGAACTAAACCCAGAAAAGCCCATAAAAACTAAATAGACAATTGAAGATTGATGTCTTTAGGCATGAATTCGGGTATTGATTATCTGGGTTTTAATCTTGGCAATTGATTTTTGTTAACTAATTTTGATTTTGGATTGCTAATCTGGGCATTAAGCCGAGCTGGGAGTGGAAGGGACAAAGTCGATGGCTGATCTCAATGATGTCGTTTTGGAGGAGACACGGCCAAGGAGGATGCCATTGACGGCAAAGGTATTCAGTGTTGTTTACTCTGCATGGTCATCAAAGCAAACTATCTCAGATAACCAATGAATCAGAAACTCAAGGCTCTCACATATAAAGAAAGACAGAGTGCGCGCAACAAGTACCAATCAAAATCGGAATAGAAGTTGGTGAATTAGGGCTTGAGGTTCGTAATTGAAAAAATTGCAGGAGAATTGAACAATGGGTTCTTCTTTGGTGATAATCCCAGAAGATGTATTGGAGTCTCTAATGAATGACGACACCATTGACGCTCTCAGATTAAAGATCAGCAATTAGCTCAAAGCCAATGAAGAGCTGAAGAGCACGACTATCAAAATGGCAAAGCAAAGCCGAGTTCTCAACACTCTTGGGGCAGAGAAGCAGAAAATAGAGCTGTTTGATGCTCAAGCAGGAGCTTTAGACCCAAGTGCTGGAGAATGCCTCCAAGTCTGTTTGGGAGTTGATTTTGGATAACAATGGAATGGGAAAGGAAATCAATCAAACTGTTGACTCAGCGACCATGAACCACCGCTCTCTTTCCTCCTCAAGAAGATGCCGATGATTCCAATGTTAAGGACAATGCCAGAGAAGAGAGCAGAGCAGAAGATGAAGAGGGAAGAGAAGTGAAGATATGTTGACGGAAGAAGGAACCTTCCAATTCCACCAGTGTTGTTATGAGACACAGAAGATAGAGAATCAAGAAGATCTTGAAGTGGAAGATGAGAGAGAAACCGAGGAGAGAGAGAATCAAATTTATTATTTTTCTGAAATTTTATTTTTTGGAATTTTGACTTCCATGTGGGTCCCATCAGTGCTAAGTTGGCTTGCCACATCAGCTACTTAACGGTTCCATTTGATAGAATCATGACGGAGTGATCTATTAGATCAGAAAAGATAGTGTGAGGATGTTTTTGATGAAATTGAAAGTTTAGAGACTGAATTGATTTTGGACCTAAATCATAGGGTAGTAAACAATATTTAACCCACACACACACTTCTAAATAAGTTAAGCCCAAAGCTTCGCCTTTCCGTACTATTACTTTGTTCACATATTACATTGGTATTGACTTAGGCATCAGAGAGTTTGAGATCAACACACCTGATCTCCCTTCTGACATATTTTCATGTCTTTGGACAGGTACCAAGGAAGGATACCAGTGATGCTCACAGTCTTCATAATCAACAAGACTATACAGAAACATTTGGCACTAAAAGGAGGGCCCTTGGTGTCCTACCATGACTCACCAACATGACTGAGGCCAACAACAGTGCTCGTGGGACAAGCACATCGCGGGAGATGGATAGATAAACCTTTGATTTCTTCTCCCCAAATACCAATGACTCCGTCGTCACCGACTCGGTGGGACGTCCACTTAGCGATTTCGCCACTGCATTCGAACTTATGAAGCGCAATAGCCTTCAACTAAAAAAGCAGGCTGCCCAGGAACACGCTGCAGCACTCATTGCAAAAACCAACTCGCCTAGATAGAAGCTGAGAATCACACGCTCCAAGCCACACTTCAGCGCCGATTATCACTCAAGTTCACTTTGGTACCCAACCTATCGGGAGTAAACACCCCACCCTTCCACATCCTTAACTACGGAGCGACACCCCTAAGAACAGCGAGGGTAACAACCACTTCCACAGCCCAGAGCAGCAAGCCACTTCAAACCACTATCGTCCATCCTCCTGCCACCACACTGACAACTGAGGCATAACCTAACATCGTTTACCTCAACACGGCATTGTTCTCGGACTCGTTAAGTCATCAATTACCACCGCTATAGCCCACTCTCATAGGCTGTGGTGGCCGCATTATCGGTGCGAACACAATCCCTGATCTCAACACCAGACTACAAATAAACTAGACTATCGCTGGCCTTCATTCCAGGATTGAATTAGCAGAGAGCAGAGCAGTATGGCGATCAGTCTAGGCGGATTTTGAGGAGAAACCGAAACCTTTCACATTAAGAGTTCAAGCCAAGAAACAATCCCATGATTCCAAACCATTCAAGATGGAATGCTACAGCGGGTGATATTTCGGTCCCATCTCAACACAATCAGCTTCACGAAATTTGAAGAAAAACTTTGTAGAGAGGTAAGTTAGTTCCTTAACCTGCCAGTCAATTCAGTGGGCAGCTTCAGGTAGGTGGTAGAGGAGTTTGTCAATAGGTTCATATTACGCAAAAATGGGTATCACACAATCACACAATTATCCAGGATATAGCTGCGAGAGGACGAGAGCCTCCCAAACTTCGTGATTTGGTAACAATTAGCGACCACCAGGTGCCCCAACTTAGACAGGGGCATGGCAGAAATGACATTCCGCCAAGTGATTATAGGAGCATTTATGTCTCATTGATTCATGAGGGAATAGCTAAGTTGATAGAACAAGAAGATGAGAAAAAGTTCTGAAATTTTAATAAGGGCTAGATACTGTTTAGTACCATGTGGTTTGGGTCCAAAATCAATTCAGTCTCAATACTTTCAATTTCATCAAAAACACCCCTGCGTTATCAAATCTCGCTTAATAGGTCATAACGTTACGCTTCCGTTAAATGGCACCGTTAAACCGCTGACTTGGCCTGCCAACTCAGCTCAGGCAGGGCCCACACAAAAATGAAATTCCAAAAATAGCCCTACCTCTATTACACCTCCAGATCCAGAGCCGTCCTCCATAGCTGGACGGGGTTGAGAAATTGCATTTCTTTTCTTAGCACGACCTCGTGAACCGACATTATATCGATGCTGTCAACGTCGTGGGTGTGGATGAGTCTGCAGCAATTGAACAAATCACAAAGGAATTGAAGTTGTAATTGTCTTTAGCGAAGATCTGGGCCACGAAGAACACCCCCCACCCCCCCTAGTTTGAGGGTCCGGCAGACCTAAATCCCGAAATCTGTTGGTCGACCCAACTGCTCCAACTAGCCATTGGCAGAGAACTCGAAGTCAAAAGTGGCTACATTGAACAGCTGGCGGTGGGGGACCCCGGGAAGGATCAATGACGGAGAAGAGGTTTCTGAGATTCCAATTGAATTAATGACACCATTTTCTTTAAGTGCCAGCACGGGTCCGACGGAGAGGGTAACATCGTCGTCGGCATCCGAGGCACCGACACCATCATTCTCGGCGTTGACAAGAAGTCCACTGCCAAGCTTCAAGACTCCAAGTCCCTTTTCACCTCTCTCTTTATTTGTCTAACTCAGATGATTGATTTCTCTTTGAGTTGATCTAATGTATGAGAAACTGAGCTTAAGACAAGAGTTTACATATGACATCGATTTCCAATTTTGGTTTCTGTTTCTGCAATTAGCTTAAAGCAATAAGAACTATACCAACTTCTTGTTTTTCTCCTGACCTAAAGTTGGGGTTTTTGTTTTCTGCAATTAGCTTAAACTAATAAGTAGTAAACCAACTTTGTTTCTGTTTAGGTGGTTCTTTGTTTGATACACACACACACACACACACACACTCGAATCAGTGTTTAATAGTTGCTAATAATTTGAGTTTAAGCTTATAATTTATATATTTCCAACAGAGGCATCCTAAGATTTTGAAGAATGAGGAAGATGCAATGAGTAAGGAGGAGGATGAGAAGTTCCAGAAGGAGATTGAAGAGACGACAACAGGGGCAGCTTTCTTCTTTGAGAAGATTGTGAATGTGAAATTTGAGCGTTGCACAGCCAAAAAATGTAGCCGAGGTTCAAAGAGAGGTAGGGTTATTTTTGGAATTTTCTTTTCATGTGGGCCCCACCTAAGTTGAGTTAGTAGGCCAAGTCAGTGGTTTAACAGTACAATTTAACGGAATGGCCTATTAGACGAGATTTGATAACGCGGGGGTGTTTTTGATGAAATTGAAAGTGCAAGGACTGAATTGATTTTGGACCCAAACCACAGGGTACTAAACAATATTTAGCCCTTTTAATAATTCATCAAAAAACCAACTTCTACAATGAAAAGAAGGGTTTATATAGTCTATAAACCCAAAAACAACTAATAACTATTACAATTCAAAATTAACTAGGATAAGAAAAATAAACAAAGAAAATAAATAAGGTCACGTGCGACTAGTAGCATGAAATTAGCGAGCAGTCGAGTAGGCTTTGCTTGCGTAACAACTAGTAGTAGATCTTTGCGATTAGTGGCAACAGATAAGGGCTGATCATTCCCAGAAAAGGCCCTAGGCTTCTTGAATTGAATCTTCATGACCAAACGCTCCCTCAAGTTCATGTATAAGTCTTCTTCATGCTCTGTATTACTGATGCACCGCATCAAATTACCTTGCATAGCGCGATTTTGACGTTGCCTGTGAGGGTGGGTCATGTTTATGTTATTATCTACAATTTCGTTATATTAATGGATTTATAACCCTTCTTTAAAATATATATATATATATATATATATATATATATCTTTTAAATTCTTTATAACTAGCATTTTGTCCGTGTATGTCATTTGTCCTTTCGTTTTATGTTAGAGAAATGCAAGATAGTAAATAAACAATAAATTACATAAAATAAAAAAAACTTTAAAAAAGGTAGATTTTTTTTCACTTTTTGTGGTTAATGGCAATTCTTCCTGTTTTACCTTTTTTCGATAAAAATTCTTTTCTTCTACATATTAATAAACCAAGCGCGTATTAGGTAGTTCAAAAATTTAACCATTATTCCTAAGAATTGGCTTAATGTGTTTGATATTTAAGATATAGTTTTTTTTTTCCATCTTGTTAGATCAATAAGGTTAGCCTTTATTGAGATTCAGCAAGCAGTACAAAAAATGGCACACTCGTATGGGCCGTCAGACAGAGTCGTTTTCAGATTACACCAAATCAACCTATTATATATAGTGTAAGCTACCAGCACACCTCCCGGTACACCCACATTTTGAAATTACGCACTCTAACAAAAAACTCAAAACTCCGAGGAAAAATAAAAGATTCAAGGGAGTATCAAGTTTCTTTGCGACCTATTGACTAAAAAAAATTAAAATAAATAAATATATAAAGTCATAGCCCTCTTCAAAAAGAATAAATGTCCATTTACCCTAATTTGAGCTACACTAACCCCATTCACCCCAACAAATTATAGCTTGCACCATTACTCATAGGGAAAATCGTCCAAACAGTGTCTGAACTTTTGGCCCCAACCCAATTTCCGTACCTAGCAACAGTAAAATCGTTAACAAAGTTAACTTTTGAAGGATATTTTTGTCATTTTACTGTTCATCTTCTATGAAAATCGTCTGCATCCTCTTCTTCTCCTCCACCGAAACCATCACCAACACCTCTCTTGGGCCACTACTGTGGCTTACCGTCCACTGTCGTTGCACTACTTGGTCATTCGCCACACGCAACCATGCTACTCGGAACTCCATAAATCAATCAACTTTGGCCGCTGCCTAGGAGCAATTTGAACATCTTCTTCTCTATTCATCACGATAAGATTCCATATTCCATTACAAAATTCCAATCAAATTGGCCAGAATACTCACACCCACCTCACCGACGACCCACCTCGCCGCCAGTTAATGGGTTCTCTCCAAAACTAGTGAGACAACCACAATGGAGGAAGAAGAGCAGAGCAGCAGTCAAGGCAAAGAACCAAACCATTCAGTCCATCTCGTCCCTCATCCCCCTCACCTACTCTATCAAAATCTTCGCCGGAAAATGGAAAACCATAGCATCCAAGCTCGAAGAACTCAACTCCGGCCTCGCCGCAGTCGAAAACTCTGACTGAGATCCGGCATTCTATCGAAGACTTTAGCTACCATTAATGAGTGCCACGATCTTGCAGAATTCCAGGTTACTGAGCCAAAGTTACCGGAACCGGTGATCTCCCAGCGACCCGTGATCAGGAAACGACGCACCCAATCTGGTGCGTCCGCGGTCCTCAATCTAACTTGATGTTTACCCATTTGGTGTTCTTGAATCTGATGTTTCCTCCATCTTCTATGACTTTGTAGCTCGGCTTGATTATCCTCTTCTGCTTTTTCTAGGTTATCCTCTTTTCTTTTTTTTTTAAGAGAATGACTTATCCTCTTCCTTTTCTGGAAGAGATTTTGATTCTACAAGAAATTTTGATCACGGTGAAAAAGATAAGCCCTAAGCTGAAGAACAGAGGAAGAGGAAGAATAGAGGAAGAAGACGATGTACAGTTATTGATTTTGCTCTAGCTAATTTTACAAAGAATGGCCGACTCATGAGTAAATTGACTCTGACCATCAACATTGACTCGTACTCTTAACACCTATTACCTCTAAAATAAAAATAATAATTTAGTTTTGGCCCAAGAGAGGTGTTGGTGATGGTTTCGGTGGAGGAGAAGAAGAGGATGCAGACGATTTTCAGAGAAGATGAACAGTAAAATGACGAAAATATCCTTCAAAAGTTAACTCTATTAACGATTTTACTGTTGCTAGGTACGGAAATTGGGTCGGGGCCAAAACTTCAGGTACCATTATGAGGTTTTTTAAAGTATAGGTATGAAAATTAATAGTCTAGAAAAGTTCAGACACTGTTTGGACGATTTTCCCTTATTCATAAAATTATACATTTTTTTCCTTAATACCCAATTAAGTTTATTTTATTTATTTATTTTTGGGACTATTTTTCCCTCTCTCACTTTGTCACATAGAGACACAGAGAGTGGAAGAGAAAGAAATCATCAAAGACTTCACCGGAATTCGCCTGATGACTTCGGTCGCATGATTCCAGTCATTGGTCGCCGAACTCCAGTCACCGGTTGTTAGAAGTTCCTAAAGGGGTTGTCGATGATTTCACAAGTCATTGGAGAGGTCGCCGAAGACTTTTATTGTCCCCAATAAAATTCAATAAAATTTTATTGGGGGAGTAGTAAAAGTTTATTGGAGGGAATAATAAAAGTTTATTGGAGGGAAGTGAGACTAATTTCTCTAAAATTAGACACATAAAACTTTGATTGAAGAAGAAAATGAAGAGATTATATCAATTCAAAACCTGTGTTGAGGGGCAATAAAATTTTATTGGGGCAAGTGAGACTAATCTCTCTAAAATTAAACTTTACCGAAATTTTGTCGAAACCTCGCTGGAGATCTCGCCTAACCTGCCGGTAGTCGGAGATCGCTGGAGGTCCATGGAGAGGTCATCAGAGATCTTATAAAAACTTTAGAAGGTTTATTGACCCCCAATAAAAGATATTGCCTACCAATAAATTTTTTATATATTGAGCCAATTATATTTATTATCAGAAAAGTTTGATATATTGATCGAATGTCAATAATCAGTGAAAAATGAAGATTATTATTATTAGCATGAAACATCTAACATTATTCTCAGCAGAACAAAAACTCTAGACGCTGCACCTACTTATTTTCATGACTGTAGAGACAGCTCAATTTCAAAGCACAATACACCAACTCACCAACTCAAGTACAATCAATTATCTAAAAAATTTCAGCTGAGTCAAATGACCTTGACAAATACTTCATCAGACAAGTATGCATTTGCCTCCTAATAGCATGCCAAGTGTGTTAAACCCAAGCAAACACTTGTGTATTCAATCATATCCACGATATGGATAAAGCTAGTTGGCACATAAAAGTAAACATCAGCGTATCCACAATGGCACTAGATTAATAATTTGACAAAGCTCACCGCTCGAATTGCAGCAGACCTAATGCAGTCTTCCATGTCATTTAGCAGCCTCTGATCATATATCACCGTCGTCAATAACGCCGCTCTTACTCAAACCAACAAATCCATCCAATGCAGCTTTCCTCACATTTGAATACGGATCCTTCGTAAATCCAAGAAACCTAGCTACTTGATAACAAATAAGGCTGAACACCAAAACTCTCGGCATTTCTGAGAAGCCACGGTCGTATCGCCAGAGAGGGACTAGAACAAAGGTAAGCGAGCAACCAATCATCAATTTTGTCAATAGCAGGACATCGAGTGACTCTGCAATCGAAGCCAGCACATCGAGTGACTCGGTAGAGAGAAGCGAGTTGGAGCGGACGGAGTCAAAGACGAGGCCGGAGAGGTGTGAGTGTCACGCCGCCAGGTCAGAGAGGAGCTTGAGAGTGCGTGGAGACGATCGTCGTGAGTGAGAATTGAGAGAGAGATAGAATAATGGCAGTGGGTGTAATATGGTGAGTGAGAATTGTAATCTACTTGGTGGGGTGAGTAATTAGGGCAAGGAGTTGGAGTTTTTTTTATTAAAATTAGGGCAAGGGGTCATGCCCCCTAATAAATAAGGACGGATGGCCAAATATAAATTACCAAATAAAACAAAGAAAAAATTCTTTAAATTCTTTTGGACCCAAAACTGCCCTATCCAATAGCCAAAATTGAGGCCCACATTCAACATGAAAGCCCAAAAGACCCAGCTGGGCAACCCTAGCGGCCTAGCCGATGTGTCCTGTTATGCTTGAATAAAGATATCAAACTCTGCTGGAAGACCAACCACCAAATCTGCTGTCGCCAGTGTCCGTAGCCTCCCCTTCTCGCGCGTTAATAAGTCCAATTTTGGCCTCACAGGCGATACACCAGCCTCGACAACTCGAAATCAGAAGAAGTGCAAAGCCTCCTCCACCAAGGAACTGCCACCGCCACTGTAGTCACCACGCCGATCGTTGGCAGAAAATTTTAGGCAATACCACCACTTCCATCTTTATCCTTGGACACCGCATCACTGAAACAAAAGCCACAGAGCATATCCGGGCAACACAGATTAATGTGTCGCACCAAATTTGGTCAAGTACTAAGAACCACTGCATTTACAGCAAGTCTTCTCCCCAGACCCGATCTCAACACCAGAATCCGATCATGCCTCAAGCTAGAAGATCTTATAGAAAGCGGAATCATCCACCCCCAACTCATCACCAAAGAGAGAAGAAAACATAAGAAAAAGAAGAAATAGGGGAACGCATTGGAGGATGATGCAACATGATAGTTGTTGGTCGTAGTCGTTTCCGCGAGACCATTTGGGTGTGTACATGGGAATATGATGTCCAACATCAGTCCCAATGTAATAACCATCGAAAGTCTTCGATGTAAACTCTCTAACATAGTCAAATCCAATTGACTGAATAGGATGATTCGGGGAGTGAGCCCGTTGTCATATGATATGGGCTAGGAGTGTAATACAAGCAGTATTACAAGTGGACAATGGCACAACACGTGACCAGCATGTTTGCGTGTCAACCAACATCATGAGAAATTTAAACGTCCGCAAGTTGGTTGAATCAGTCCATAGAATCCCCATGGATTCTATGTAAGAATAGAATGAGTATTGTCATATCCTTTGCATAGGACGATCTTAGTCCTAATTTTCCTAAGGAACAGGCTTTGTAAACAAGTGAGAGGCTTTAGAAGCAACCAATGAGGATTTTGGTTGGGCCTGATCGTTTGAAACGCTATTTGAAGCAAAGTTGGTGATTGCAACATCACCTGGGGCGCCATCACCATGATGGACACCATCCATGACGTCATGGATAGGGACTGTGCCAGCCCTAGGCTAGTGGTGGACTGCTGCGAGTGCCCTAGGCAGCGGCGGCGGTCATACTTAGTCCAGGAATCAATCTTTGATTCATGCTTCGTTTTGCTTGAAAGAATGGATGTCTGTGTGAAGTCTTTAGTAGACGGATCATCATATTATGGCAAGGATGACCTACCCTATCGTGACAAAGCCATTATGTGTCTAAATCCAAGAGATCTTCTCTCATGACTTTATTGGATTTAATAACTCGAATAGTGACATAGAGTCCACTAGAGAGACACATAAACTTCTCTAAGATCGATGCGCCTTTGTTCGCAATCGTTAGAGGTATTGGAAAGGAACTCATTTCTGTTCGCATGGAATCCGTTGGCTATTCATAGGTGCGATTTGCCATAGGAGCGTAGAGAGTTTATGTGACAGTAATCAAGGTGCCAATTGGCAATGAGAACTTGGGCTATTCCATGTCCTTGAATTAACACTTATGGCCTAGCCATCATAGTCACAAAGTAATATGCTCAAAATCAAAATAGAGTCATAATGAAAAGAACTCAAAATTTTATTCATAAGCCAACGGAGTTACATCATTGTCTCTTTGACCAAAGAAAATCTAATCCAAAATGCTAGCTAATGCAAAACAATGGTAGTCGTCTAACTTTTTTCGGTAATTCCAAAATAAATGTGAGCAGGTGAGTAAAGAGATGTCGGTGGAGCAAGGCTCGCTTAAGTACCACTAATCTCATAACCTTCCTAGACATCACACTTACTTTGGGTGAGCCTACTTTGAAGAAAGACTAAACCATTGGCATCTACTACAAAAATATATGGCAATTGCCTATTACATCTCTTGAAAACTAAAAAGACTTAATCAAAATTGCTAGTCTCTGGATCTTGGCCTTTGAAGTCTTCAACCCTTAGAGTGAGATCGTCATCTTAATCTTCTTGCTCCATGTAATTTTCTTCCCTTGCTTCAGGATACGTCTTGTACGCGTTAGCAACATTCTGGGGTACTGCATTACATGCTTTAGCCCAATGTCTGGATGCTCCACACCGAAGATAAGCATCATCAAGGTCAGGCTCCCTTGATCGAGGCGCGCTTAGAGGGCATTGGGAATGACTACGATCCTTGGTGGCACCACCACCAAAGCCGAAGGCTCTGCCTCTCTCTCTCTTCATACGTTGACCTCTACTGTTCTGTGCACTCCTATCTTGGCGATTTCCTTTCTCTTTGGGGGGAGAATATGGACCAGAACGTCCAGAATAATCCCTTTCCTTAGGGTTTCTCTCCTGGCGCCCTCTCTTAGGGGCGCCTCTATAGTTATACTCCGGAATTGGCTTTTCTCCCACCGGTCTAGAGTTATAGTTCTTCACAAGTATGTTGTTGTGCTTTTCAGCTATGTTCATAGCTCCAATTAGCTCATGAAATCTTGTGATGCGTCCAGCATTGACATTGTAGATACCTCTACTAGCAATACTATTTTCTATGTCACCAAGCATAAGTAACACCCTCTTGGGGGGCCCAACCGAGACATGCATCCCATAGCCGCGATGTCCAAGCTACGCCACGGTAGTCGGAAGCGGCCAATACCTCGCCGGAAGCCACCTTCCCGGCGTTGCCAACATGCCTCCATAATAGGCCTTTCTACACTAAAATAGTGGTTTTAGCATCCCACATTGGAAAACATGTAAGGAAAGGAGCCTCCCTCACCTATAAAAGGAGACTCGAGCGCTCCTTCCCACTTACTCAACATCCCATTACATCTCATGTAATCCTCTCGGGCCGCAAGGCCCAACACATAGTTAAGTATTCAAGTAGATGTAGTTTTCCGTTAAGACGGGAGACGGACCACTATACTTCTTGTGTCTCACTCTCACTCTCTCTCTCTCTCTCTCTCTCTCTCTCTCTCTTTATTTATCGTTAATTAGAACCCTCAGTCACAAACATTAACATTGGCGCCGTCTGTGGGAAGCCAACACAAAGGCTTTGTCACATACCATTGAGTTAAGTCATCTTAACAGAGCTCAAAATCATTTTTCTTTGAGTTATATAATTGATATTCTTAACAGAAACTTGTGCCATCAACCAAGTCAACGCTGACAAGGCTAGTCAAAGCCAACAAAAAAAAATGCTAGGCAACTTGGGCGCCTAACCTTACATCAACATTGTCAACATCAAGCGGCACATTGGCCTCTTACGATAGCATCAACCCAGAGGTAAAACAAAACAAAAAAAATCTACCGCTAGCAAGGCTAATCCAGCGGCACCGCTAGCCTATGTTAGTGGACAAACGCCATCTTCTTCGAGCCAGTCACGGCAGCTAGTCACAGCAGCTCCAGCGGCACAGCTAGCTTGTGTCAGCAGACAAACGCCATCCCCTTCGAGCCACATGGCAGCTCGTCACAGCAGCTCCAGCGGCACCGCTAGCCTGTGTCAGCGGACAAACGCCATCTTCTTCTAGCCAATCATGCCAACTCGTCACAGCAGCTCCCGCAGCACGGCTAGCCTGTGTCAGCGGACAAACGCCATCCCCTTCGAGCCACACAGCAGCTCATCACATCAGTTCGAGCGACACCGCTAGCCTGTGTCAGCAGACAAATGCCATCTTCTTCGAGCCAGTCACAAAAACTCCAGCAGCACCGCTAGCCTGTGTCAGCGGGCAACCGCCAACTGCCATCGCCTTCGAGCTCCAGTCACAGCAGCTCCAGCGGCCCGCTAGTGGCCCAGCGCCAAATTTCAGAGGCAATCCTTGGCCTTTAGTGGCAAACCTGCTAGTTGCCCAGTGCCAAATTTCAGCGGCAAACCCACTAGTTGCCCAGCGCCAATCCTTGGCTTTTTGCGGCCAACTAGTTGCCCATCGACAATCCTTGGCCTTTAGCGGTAAACCTACTAGTAGTCCATCGCCAAATTTTAGCGGCAATTCTTGGCCTTCAGAGGCAAACCCGCTAGTTGCCCAGCGGCAAAATTTCAGCGGCAATCCCAACGGACCATCACTCCCAGCGGAGCTGCAATCCCAGTGGAGACTTCAATCCCAGTGGACCTTCACTTCATTGCACATATTTAATCAATTTAATCATATGGAAAAAAGTGCTAATCATTTACCTTATCTTATGTTGACGAGGCACAAGCACCGTTTCAATCAACGAGATCATTAGCCCTCTACTAAGGGACTTTGCCGGAGCAATAGAGCGTCATGCTTGGACAACTCCAACATGATTTGGGTACTTACATCAATTCCAACTCCAACTCGGTCCAGATCGGCATAAGATAAGTAACTATATATATCTTCCTTTACGCTCTTGCAATTAGAGCTATTGCCATGCATGCACATGCTTTTACTACTCTACAGCATTTCCTACATTTGGCAACACTTTCTAGGCCTCACATGCTAGATATGCCATGCTTCACATATCGATCTCAATGATCCTTAAACATGTTTACAACAATACAAAATGCTAGTAGCAACTTCATTACAAGTACATGCTATACATACGCCATGCTTCTATTTAATTGCCACCCAATTAAGTAAACATGTGCCAATCAAACAAACTATGCCATGCTTATTTGTTGTTCATTCAATTAGCAGGATTTACATGTACACTATATGTAAATATTTTGTCTAGCCTCTTGGCCATCATATTTTGTCAAACCCTCCCCACGGGAAAAGGACCTAAACAGGTCTAGACCCCACGAGTCTGTGGTCCACGACCAACCGCCATAATGACAATGACTGTTACGCGGCATTGCAATCAAGCTTTTCTCATTCGGGAAAGAGTAAAGGGACCGGTTAATACAGTCCATGGCAGCCATTGATCCTGCGGTTAACTCCCGACGCTTGGGTATCAAAGATTAGGTTCGCTACCTAACACCCACTGCTGATACGTAGCTCCCCTCATCAAACAACTTTCCGATCATACAGAGGTCTATAGCCATGAGTTGGGGACTCCTCAGAGGGCCTAGCAGGGTGCCCACCCGAAAGGGCATCAACGCTCGCTCTGACAAAATTCTAGATGGACGACGTATTTGCACTAATTATGCTCGTTATACGGCACAAAGCTATGCTTTGGTATCAACCCCCCAAGAAAACCCTCATTCACTAGGGACTTCGGGAACTTGTACATACAGCCCAGCATAATTAGCGATGGTTACATTCATGCCTCATGGCATCATCCCCGAGCTTCCCGCTCACAAGCTCTAACGCTCATGCCTTCGCGCCACCCCTGAGCTTTCCTCTCACGCCTACCCGGCACCTTCGAGCTTCTCGCTCACGAGCTCTAACGCTCATGCCTCCGCGGCACCCTCGAGCTTCCCGTTCATGAGCTCTAGCGCTCACGTCAACCCGGCACCCTCGAGCTTCCCATTCACGAGCTCTAATGCTCATGCCTCTGCGACACCCTCGAGCTTCCCCCTCACGAGCTCTAATGCCCACACCTACCTGGCACCCCCGAGATTTGACCTCACGCCTTCCCGACACCCCCGAACTTTCGGCACACGCCTTCGCGGCAACCCCGAGCTTCCCGCTCATGCCTTCCCAGCATCCCCGAGCTTCCACGCTCTTGCCTTCCGGCATTCCTGAGCTTTACACGCATCCCCTCGACATAATACACATTAACGGAACATTGAATTATTATACCATTTGTCGCTTGCAACAAATCGAATTCTTTTCACGTTCCATTAACACGAGCGACAACCAAACAAACACAAGCGTTCGCGTATTCATCATTCACGAATTACAAACGCTTGCCTTCATGGCACTCATGCAACTTACACCGAGCATAACCTCATCAAACTCGACCTCGTTCGTTTTCTTGCGCGCATCACGCATTTATCATATGCAATCCGTTTGCTCACACCACTATACGCTTTCTCGAGTTTATACATCGTACTCGGCGCCATTGACATATATACATCAACATGTATCATGCACCTCATACATTCTTATATGCCAATGCATATCAATGCAACTCACATACGTTGCCCAACACAACAAGCATTCTACATATGCACGTTTTTGTCTTTGCTATGCAGGTTAATGAGTCCCTTCTTGCTTGCGGAGTTCGGGGACTTGTAGGGGCTCTGTGCCGTCCGGTTTCTTATGCTTAATGACTTTATGATTATAACTCCCCAACCAAGAAGCTCCTTTTACTTGGGGACTTCAGACACTTGTAGATACCTCTACTAGCAAGGCTATTTTCTATGTCACCAAGCATAAGTAACACCCTCTTGTGGGGCCCACAAGCCATGGTGGGGTCCAACCGAGACATGCATCCCGTAGCCCGATATCCAAACTACGCCATGGTAGTCGAAAACGGCCAATACCTCGCCGGGAAGCCACCTTTCCGGCCTTACCAACATGCCTGCAGAATAGGCCTTTCTACACTAGAATAGTGGTTTTAGCATCCCACATTGGAAAACATGTAAGGAAAGAAGCGTCCCTCATCTATAAAAGGAGACTCATTCCCACTTACTCAACATCCCATTACATCTCATGTAATCCTCTCGGCCGCAAGGCCCAACACACATAGTTAAGCATTCAAGTGGATGTAGTTTCCCGCTAAGGCGGGAAACGAACCACTATACTTATTGTGTCTCACTCTTTCTCTTTCTCTTTCTCTCTCTTTATTTATCGTTAATTAGAACCCTCGGTCATAAACATTAACATACATCAATCCGATAGTTCTTGGCTATCATCAATGCAGAGGCGGGAAAGGTAGAGAGAGTTTTCTCGATCAACATCGTATCAGTGATTTTCTGCCCACAGAATTCCATCAAAGATTTGATACGAAATGCTTCCGAATTGTAGTCAAGTACAGACTTGAAATCACAGAAGCGGAGGCTATGCCATCTCACTTCTAAATCAGGAAGTAGGGAGTCACGAAAGTTGCCAAAACACTGCTCGAGTTCTACCCATAGTTTTTCTAGGGTCTTCCTTATTGAGGCACACATTTTGGAGCGCGTCATTCATGTGTCTTGTCATGAGAATTATAGCTTTAGCTTCATTTTCCTTTCTTATAGCTCTATTCGCTTCAAAAGCGGCAGCTTGTTAAGGAGTAAGCACATTCTGACTTGGCTCTTGGATCGTACTCAGGATCCCATCAGCCTTAAGATGCTGGCGCACATCACGGACCCACTTGTGGTATCCTACGCCTGTTGTCTCTAGTGGAGTGAAGCTCAACTAGTTCAGGTTACTCATCCTGAAAAGGAACAAAAGATTAGGGTTAGTTTCGGAGCGAAAAGGCTACTACGAAAATAATAGAATTTCTAAGCGTAATCGCTTCCAAGAAATTCGATTCTAAGAGGGATTGGATTATATCAAAACAATGATGTTTGTGGTCGATCGTTTTATCTCAACAAACTCTAAGTTTGGAAGACTCTACAAGCTCCAAGCTTGGAGTGAGCACAAACCCCCATAGTTCGGCTTAATTTTGTCTCCTTTATGATGAAGAAAAGGGGGGGGTAGAAGAAAGGAGGTTGCAAGTTCCCGAGAGAAAGAAGAGAAATTGAATTTAAAAACTCTAAAAAAAGGGGAACTTTTAGCAAAAAAAAAAAAAACCTCGAAATAGGTCGCAGGAAAATTTGGCCTGAAAAAGGCGCAGGAAAATCACACGGAAAGTTGTCGGCAGTGACGTGGCAAGACCGGTGCTGACGTGGTAGTGCTGGAGCTGACGTGGTAAGACAATACTGACGTAGCAGGACTGTGCTGACGTGGCAGAACGTTGCTGACGCAGGTGATGACGTGGAGATGGCGTGCTGGGTTGACGTCAACGGGCTTCGACAGTGGGTTTCTGTATTGGGCTTTGTCAGTGGGCTTCTGGGCTGCCTCCTTCCTTTCTTTTTCTTTTATGGGCTTTTATCATTTTTGGGCTTCCAGGCTTCTGGGTTTGGGCTCGGTGGTGCTGCCTGTGCAGGGATTGGCAGTGGCTGACCGACTCTGAATTTTCGAGCTTCAACTGGCCGGTTCAGGGAGTATATGGCCGGTTCCGGTGAGTTTCTTCCCGGTTCCCGGATTCTGTGGTACAGTTGCAGTCTTTGACAGAATATGACAGTAATTGGTGGCCAGAAAAGGTGTGAACCTGGCAGAAGATTTTGTGGTTGTTCTTGGGGCCGGTTCAATGTCTTTCTGGCCGGTTCCAGGGGTGGCGCCACCGGTTCTGGACTACTAGAGTTGAGAGCTTCAAGGTGGGCAGCAATGGTTTCTGAGATTTGAAGGCTACAAATTTAGGGTTTCTGGGTTAGGGCTTCGTGCTGATAACGTGTTTTGGGGAAACGATATTTGGGAGAGAATTGCTGTATATTCTCATTGATAATAGGGGCCTTTTTATATAGAGGATTACAATGCATAGAGTCTGAATCATACAAGGAAATGTAATCATTCATTGAATAGGAATCTCTAGATTATTCTAATTAAACTATATTACCACTAGGTCAAGTAACCTAGAGTTTGGGCTAGACACAATTTGGATTTACTTAAACACTTTATTTATTTTCCTTTTCCTAGCTCTTTTTGGATTTTATCAATTTCTAGTTGGTTTAGGGTTTGTAAACTATTTAAATCCCTTATTTAGTTGTAGTAGTTGGTTTTTCTGAATATCAATAACATTGAGAATTTTCTCTCAACTAGCTCTATCAACTCGGCCATTCCGTAGGAATCAACGAGGCATAGGCACTCTAAATCCTTGGCTATTCTCACTTTGAGAATCAACAAGGTTTAGATTTTATCTCGTTTTCTTTATTCATCATATTGGTTTTGTTCTGGTGACATAATTGGAAGTTGGGGTTTGAGGTTGTGAGTTAATTCCCATCACGGGCTGCATCGGACGAGAGCTTTGTCGCCGCTGCCCTCAGTCCAACCAGAGGAGCGAAAGGAACAAAGCCTCGCCCTCATAGTCGTAGGTTCATAGGCCATTTAAAAGAAATTTTGTTGAAGACAGTTGTCGACGAGCAAACTCTAGCAGAGCTAGGTCGGGAGAAAAATTTTGTGGAGTTTTTGTTAGTGTGAGTCATTGTTCCATATTAGGAATAGACTACAAGGGAATATATTGTTGTAATTACTTACCTTGTATATGTTGTGTAGTACAGTAGTACACAATAGTTGTAGTACGATTGTAATCTGTTTATATACACCACAGAATGGGTGTAATAAGATATCAGAAAATTCAATCTCTCAACCTTGTTATATTTGACTTGGTATCAGAGCAAAGATCCGAAAAGGGCTTTGTCTCTTTCTTTCAATCTTTTCTCAATTCGAGGAAATCAGTTGGGTTAAAACCCAGCTTTTTGGGTCAGTTCCTAAAACGACGTCGTTCAGACGTCTCTTTGCTCTCGGCTTCGTCTTCAGCGATTGACCGCCGTCCCTCCAGACCCAGATCGTTCCATCCTCAGGTCGTCGGCTCCCTTGCTCAGACCATCGTCTCTCTAGTCCAGACCGGCCTTGTCTCTTGCCCAGATCGCCTTCGTCTGCCTCCGTCTCCGACACCAGAGAGCCATCTCCGGCCGTGCCTTGACACAACCCAAACCAGTCCGGCCACCTGCACCATCTCCGGCCGTGCTCTAGTCCACAATTGTGCTCCGACTCGACTCAATCCAGGCGTCGCTCTTCCGCTCGCTTGCCTCACTCGGTCAGACCAGCAGCAGCTCGGTTATTTCTTGAGTCTAACTCGGTCCGAGTCAACCCAGTTAACTCGGTCAACTCGGCTTCACCTGGTCAGTCCAGTCAACCCGCCCGGTCAACAACAGGTTCTTTAAAAAAAAAAAAAAAAAGGTCTTTCATTCCGCTTCATATTCTGTGATTGTGTGATTTTATTGCTTTATTGTTGCAATGGGTGGTGATGATAGTGAAGGACAGAGTTCTAAGACCAATGAGGTTCAGAAAGTTGAGGTATCTGTTAAGAGCTCAGAAGGCGGTTCTTTTGGAGGTACCAAGCTCACTGGTACCAATTTCCGAACATGGAAGAAGATTATGTCCGTTTATCTTCGTGGGATACACAAGATGGGACATGTGACAGGAACAATCAAGGTTCCTAGTGAAGATGACATTGAAGCCTATGCTAAGTGGGAAGATGATGATGGGTTTGTAATGTCTATTTTATTTAGAGCCATGACTGATGATGTGCTACAGATGGTAGAGGAATGTGAAACTGCTGCGGCAATCTGGAAGACGTTGGGAGATCTCTATACAAATGAGTCTGATTTTATACAGGTTCATGAACTAATGTGTAAAGCTACAGGAATGCAACAGAATGGGCAACCAGTGTCAGTATTTTTCACCAAGCTGAAGAATGTATGGGCTGAAATTGATCAGAAGCGTCCTTGCAAGATCAAGAATCAGGAAGATCTTGTGTGGTACCAGAAGGAGAAGGAGCTAGAAAGGGTTCATGTCTTCCTGAGAGGGCTTGATGAGAAGCATAGCAGTGCCAAGGGAGAATTGCTCAGAATGACAGATCCTCCTAGTTTGAATACAGCTTTTACATACATCCGCAAGGATGAGTCTCAGCAGGAAAGTGTCAAACATGCACAGGTTGAAGTCTCTAGCCTAGCCATTCAGGCCAAGGCACCTGCACCTTTCCTTCAGCAACAGAGTTCAGCCCCACTGCATCAGCAAGGTTTCCCACAAGGCTTCACCAACCGTCCTCGTCCTCAATGCTCTTATTGCAACGATCTTGGGCATGTTCGGGAGACTTGTTGGAAGTTGAACCCACACCTTAAACCTAAAAAGCAAGGTTATCGCCTTAAGGGGAAAGCAGCTGCGGTTCACTTGGTCCCAGAACCGGATTTCTATGGAGTGGCTGGCCAAGATCATCATACAGCAGGTGGAGCTACCCCTACCGCCTCTATAGCTGGTCGAGGTAAAATTGGTATGGCTTTACAGATTTCTAACTTTGTTGGTTCTGATACATGGATTATTGATTCTGGTGCCTCCGACCATATGACTTATGACAAATCATATTTTACTGAATTGTCTTCCCCATCAGTGTCCTATGTAACCAATGCCAATGGTGAGGCTTTTCCTGTGTTAGGGTCAGGGTCGGTGCGTCTTACTCCTACTTTAGAACTCCACAATGTGTTATATGTGCCTGACTTATCTCATCACTTGATATCTGTCCCACAATTGAACACTGAGTCTAAATGCTCTGTAACCTTTTATCCTATGTATGTGATTTTTCAGGATCTTCTCACCAGGGAGATAGTCGGTCGGGGTATCTGAGGGGCAGGTTGTTCCATCTGGATCAGACATACGCAGGAGAGAAACCAGGAGCACAGTCCCGAGCCGCTTTGACTTCGACTTCTGATAAGCTAAGTGAGATTTGGTTGTGGCATCGCCGTTTAGGGCATCCATCTTTTAGTCTTATGAAGAAAACCATGCCTACTCTGTTTATCGGTGTGGATGAGTCAGTTTTACATTGTGAAACATGTGTTTTGGCCAAGAGTCATCGTGCTACTTATTCTCCTAGTAT
Organism: Rosa chinensis; assembly: GCF_002994745.2. NCBI lineage: Eukaryota > Viridiplantae > Streptophyta > Magnoliopsida > Rosales > Rosaceae > Rosa > Rosa chinensis. The sequence continues at coordinate 64,936,865 of NC_037094.1, forward strand.
TTCTAATAAAAGTGTTATTCCTTTTGAGTTGATTCATTCTGATGTTTGGGGACCTTCTAGAGAGCCTACTGTATCGGGTATGAGATATTTTGTGTTGTTTGTTGATGATTGTACAAGATTGTCATGGGTTGCTCTTCTTAAAACCAAAGATGAAGTCTTCCCCGCTTTTCAAACTTTTCGTAACCTTGTTCAAACACAATATCATAGCACCATTAAAGTCCTTCGTTCTGACAATGGGGGGGAGTATGTTAATCATGTGTTCCAAGAGTTTTTTAAAATTCATGGGATTGTTCACCAAACCACGTGTCCACAAACCCCAGAACAGAATGGAGTATCCGAACGGAAAAACCGTCATTTACTTGATATGGCTCGTGCCCTTCTTTTTAGTGCTCATATGCCTAAGTATCTATGGGGCGATGCTATACATGCTTCCTCTCATCTTATCAATCGTCTTCCATCTAGTGTCCTTCAGGGCAAAATTCCATTTGAGGTTCTCGCCTCTCATGTCTCTTTACCATCCTTTCACAATCTTCCAGCCCGTGTTTTTGGTTGTGTTGCCTTTGTCCATGTACCAAAAAATCAGAGGTCTAAGTTGGATGCCCGGGCTCTTAAGTGTGTGTTTGTTGGCTACGGAGGTCATCAGAAGGGGTACAAGTGCTATCATCCACCCACCAGAAAGTATTATGTCACTATGGATGTTACTTTCTTTGAAGACATGAGTTATTTCTCCTCTTCAGATACAGCTCTTCAGGGGGAGAATTCATATTTTGAAGAGCTGTATCATGGAGAGGGGGAGAAATCAGAGGGAGAAGGAGAAGTCACACAGCCAGGAGGTACTTTGACAGATCCGGTTGAAACTATTAGCTCGCCGCCTCCAACAGCAGAAGCACTGGCTCCCATCACTCAGAATGAGATTGAAGACACAACTACCCCTCCTGCCATCACTTCTACCCCTGACCCACAGCTTCCTGGTACTGAAGATCACCCATTTGAGGTATGTCCATCCACTGATACTAGCTGTAGTGAGTCTAATGTTGAGCCATATGTGTTACCACATAGGACCACTCGAGGTCAATCAGCCAAAAGATATGAACCTACTCTTACTGCCAAATCAACATATCCAGTAGCCAACTATATGTCCACTAGGAGGTTGTCTAAGTCATATGAATCATTTGTGAATCAAATATCTGCTGTATCAGTACCTAACAAAGTGCAGGATGCGTTGGGGGATCCAAAATGGAGGAAGGCTATGGATGAAGAGATGGAGGCGTTGCAGAAGAACGGTACTTGGCAACTTGTGCCTCCACCACAAGGCAAGAAGGCTGTAGGCTGTCGTTGGGTGTTTACAGTGAAGCATAATGCAGATGGATCAGTGAATCGATACAAAGCACGTCTTGTAGCAAAGGGATTTACTCAGACGTATGGTATAGACTATGATGAAACTTTTGCTCCTGTTGCCAAGATGAATACTATTCGGGTTCTGCTCTCGTTCGCTGCTAGTTTAAACTGGCCACTCCGACAGTTTGATGTCAAGAATGCATTTCTTCATGGAGAGTTAGCCGAAGAAGTATACATGAGCCTCCCACCAGGGTATGTAGTTGCTTCTCCTGGTGAGTTTGTATGCAAATTGAGAAAGTCTCTGTATGGTCTCAAACAGTCACCTCGTGCTTGGTTTGGAAGATTTTCACAGTTCATGCGGAAGATTGGTTACAGGCAGAGCAACTCAGACCATACCTTATTTCTCAAGCATCAACAGGGGAAAGTAACAGCTCTAATTATCTATGTGGATGATATGGTAATCACTGGTAATGACACTGTTGAGATGGATAGACTGCAGAGACAGCTAGCCTCTGAGTTTGAGATGAAAGACTTGGGTGAGCTTAAGTACTTCTTAGGAATTGAGGTAGCCAGGGGGAGAGAAGGAATCTATCTGTGCCAGAGGAAGTATGTCCTTGACTTGCTGACAGAAACAGGTTTGTTGGATTGCAGACCTATTGACACTCCTATTGAGCAGAACCATGGTTTAGCCGAGTATCCAGATCAGGTACCTACTGATCGATCTCGCTATCAGAGGTTGGTTGGACGCTTGATTTATTTGGCTCATACCAGACCAGACGTTGCGTATGCAGTGAGCGTGGTGAGTCAGTTCATGCATAATCCGAGTGAGAGTCACATGGATGCTGTTATGCGAATTCTGAAGTACTTGAAATCAGCTCCAGGTAGGGGAGTACTATTTTCTAAACACAACAACATCCTCGAGGTTTGTGGCTTCACAGATGCAGATTGGGCTGGAAATATCACAGACAGGAGGTCGACATCAGGTTACTTTATCTTTGTGGGAGGTAATTTGGTTACATGGAAGAGTAAGAAACAGAAAGTTGTGGCACGTTCTAGTGCTGAGGCCGAGTATAGAGGTATGGCTCACGGAGTGTGTGAATTGTTGTGGCTGAGAAATCTGTTACGTGATCTGGGTTTCATACTCAAAAATTCCATGCAGTTGTATTGTGACAACAAGGCAGCTATTGACATATCACATAATCCAGTACAGCATGATCGTACTAAGCATGTGGAGGTTGATCGTCACTTTATAAAGGAGAAGCTAGATGCCAAAATCATTAGCTTTCCTTTTGTTCCAACTGAAGAGCAACTTGCAGATGTACTTACCAAAGGAGTTTCCAGGAAGGCGTTTTATGACTCACTAGGCAAGTTGGGCATGGTTGATGTATATGCGCCAACTTGAGGGGGAGTGTTAGTGTGAGTCATCGTTCCATATTAGGAATAGACTACAAGGGAATATATTGTTGTAATTACTTACCTTGTATATGTTGTGTAGTACAGTAGTACACAATAGTTGTAGTACGATTGTAATCTGTTTATATACACCACAGAATGGGTGTAATAAGATATCAGAAAATTCAATCTCTCAACCTTGTTATATTTGACTGTTTTTAGCTTAGTAGATTTACTATAAAATCATAGATATATGTAAGATATAGCTAAGAGCAACTTCAACAACCTTCCTAAAAACTCTGTTAATCTAGCAGCCCTAAGATTTCTCATGACAGCTTCAATTTCTTCAAGGTTTCCCTCACGTTAGGATTTCTTATGATTAGCAGAGCCAATT